>NW_004949102.1:6776489-6797928 GCF_000317375.1 Microtus ochrogaster | reverse complement strand
AGCTATGTAGACCAGGCTGGTCTCGAACTCACAGAGATCCGCCTGCCTCTGCCTCCCGAGTGCTGGGATTAAAGGCGTGCGCCACCACTGCCCGGAGTTAGCTGGGTTTTGAACAACCCTTTGAGAGCCCATTCATGAGCTTCTAAATTTTACCTCAAAGCCCCACCCCGAGAGAGCTGGGGCTGGGGTTGGGCCCAAGGCAGTAAGGCCACATTCCCAGGAATAAGAGGAAGGAGTCTCCAAGGGCCCATGGGGTTTGGGATACCACGGCAGAGCCAGGGTTCTGGGGTCTTCCAAGAGGTAGAGGTCATGATAGCTATTTTTGCAAATGGGAAAATCGAAGCTCATAAGGTGAAGATAATCTGGCAATCGTGCATATATATGATAAACAGAAAAGCGACTTTGAACAGTCCAGAAAAATATAAAACAAAAAAACAGGGCTGGAGCAACAGACTCCATTGGAAGTTAGCACTCGAAACCCACTGAAAGGCCAAGAGGTGGATGGCGGAACTACCTTCCGTGGCTTGATTGAGGTGTTGCAACCCACACAGCAGCCCCCTCCCTGACCCTGATGCATATTGAATTTAAAGGGAGGTGGGCAAAGGATGGATTCACTTATCATTTTCGGTACCACTGAGGCCATCACGGAGGAGTGAGGGGTTGGAATTAGGTAAATTGCAGCGGCTGGGAAAGAATAAATCGTCAGGACATGCTGAGAGACACCAGGAGCGCTAAGTCTGCAGTGCCGTGGTACACAGCGTGCTGACCACCCAGAACCCCACAAGCCTAGGGATCAGGTAAGGCTCTGATGTTCAAGAGCCCAAGCACAAGATCTTGCAGGTGGGAGTTAGGAAAGTCCTTCCTAAACCTCGATCCAGGGTCAGGAAACAAAACTACGTGTCTCTGGCAGCACGACTCGGGGCCGAGTGCGTCGTTGGCTTCTAGAAAGGAAGGATCTCTCTAGGTGCGGACTGTCGCAGCTGGTAGGCAGACATTGGACCTGCTGAAGGAGGAAGAGTAGGGATTCTTGCATGCAGTCATGAGTACACTCAGCCGGCCAGCCAAGTGAGGACCGAGTTCGTCGGAGCCCTTCTCTGGCTTGAGCCGGGAGCTGTAAGCGATCTGGGATATTGGGTCCCTGGAGACCACCCCCTCACCACTCCTGCCCAGCTCCAGTTACTGGCCGAGCCTGCTCCCTAAAATATGTATGAGGACCTTGAGGGTGCAATTTCACGGCCCCTCCTAGAGTAAGGCTGGGGGGGGGCTCAGGGTGCGAAGGGAGCTGCGGGGGCAGCAAGTGACGCTGGCTCTGGGGTCGGGGCTGTCTCGACTTTCAACAGAGCATTTAAGAAAGGTAGAAATCGGATCCATCTCACCCGCGCCCCCGCCCTTCGAGTCCCGACGGCGGGACCCCGCAGCCGAGCGGCTAGCTTTCCGCTCTGCGGTGTCTGGTTCTCGACAGCAGGTGAATGGGCCCGGGCGGGGCGCGGGGGGCGGGGCGTACGCTATAAAGGAGCGCGGCAGGACTAAAGGGGGCCACTCGCAGCCGGCGTGGCCTGCGCTTCCGGGCACACAGCTCTGTGGCCGCCTGGTGCCGGGCAGGCCTAGGGACCAGGTAGGGCGTGAGTGGAGGTGCTGGCCGGCAGCGAGGTTCAGGGCCACAGAGGTGGGAGGGAAGGAAGCGGGACAGGGAGGGGTTAATGTGGAGTCACCACACCCCCCTGTGGCAAGTTGCTCCTCGTTGGGTTCCTGCGCATCTCCCCAGCTCCAGTGTTGGGAGAGGGACAAGCAGGTCCTGGCCTTCCTGCCTTGGGGTGGGTCTTGCCTCCGGAGCCATTTGTCTGCACCAACCGTGGCTGAAGCAGGTCTTGCCCAGGAGCTCAGTGTATAGAAGGGTTCGTATCTGCAGCGTCACTCTCGAACCCTGGAGGACACAGCAGGGGAGGGACGAACCTAAGGGCCCGGTTCCTCTAATCCACTTCCTTCGCTAGAGCTCAAGACGGAGCGCTAACGGTTTTCAACCTAAACCCTAAGCGCAAGGGCCCTTTGGTTTGGTGGGAGCATCAGCTAAGCCCCACCCCACCCCCATCCCCGGTTTTAGAAGCTTCTAGGCGGTCAGACCTGCCCGGATCTGTTGGGAGAACTGGGAGCTAAAAGGGAGGAAGGCGGATTAACGTTTTATTTTAATCTGGTTTTGAACTGTGGTTGCCGTCTGGGGCAGCCGGGCGCGGCAGGGAATGGGAGGGCGCCCAAAGCAGGGGAGGGGATGAGGGTGCGCTCTGGTGCTCAGGATGCTGGGGAAGAAGGAAGAGGCCACTTCAACGGGGACAGCTGGGGTGTACCTTAACCCTGCCCCTCCCCGAAGGCTCCGGGGTGGCATCCGAGCTAAGGAGGTTCATAGGGATCTAATCCCGGTCCTCGCCACGGATGGCCCCGCCCCATCCCGGGGGAGCCACTGCGGCAGTGGAGGGGAAGGAAGGAAGATGGGAGCGGGTCTGGGGGCGGCTCCCCTTCCCCTCCCCCTTCCGGGACAGGCGGTCTTTGTTCCCTGCGGCGGCGGTGGCCAGACACCTGTAAGGCCTCAGAGCTAGGCAAAGGTGGTTGAGGACAAGTGGAGAGCCTCTGGTGCTCACCCCAACTCTGTGCCCTCGGGTTTGGGTGCTCCCACCCAGGGACAGCAGACTTGTGCCCAATTCTCCGAGGAGACTGCAGAGGACCGTCCAGTGTGGTCCCACAGTACTCCCGGGCCTCCAGAAGCACTTCCCCTCCCCCTGCCCAGAGTCGGATTTTCAAGTTTGCTGTGCTACACACACCTCGGCTAGCAACGGACTCAAAGGGAGGTGTGATGGCAGGGATTCGGGGAACACCTCGGCCGGAGGTACCCCAGCCCAAAGGTAGGAGGCTGGGGCAGAAGGTGGGCGATGGGACCGGTGGGGGCCAAACCCTACTGGGTTGGACGAACAGGCGGGGCTCAGTCGTCTCCGCAGTCCCGGTCGGGCGTGCCCTGCGCCGCGCACCAACCGGAGCCACAGTCAAGGTGAATCATCTTCGGTCCGCCTACTGTCCCTCCCCCTCCTCACAGCACCTGAGCCAATGGCGCGGCGCGGGGGGCGGGCGGGGCGCTGGGGGCGGTAAAACCCTCCCCGAGTCATTATCTCTGCACTCCGTCGAGCCCCCGGGTCTCGGCGCCGGAGCCCGCCAGCTTCCTCCCTCGAACGCGGTCGCCGCACCTGGTGCACCCCGTTCGTCCGGCTCTGGGGCCCGGGCGCCCCTTTAGCCCTGCCCGCCTGCTGCGTGGAAGAGGCTCCTCCTCAGGTGGCTCGCCGGGGCCTTCCCCTGCAGACCTGTCACCCGACACCCAGGAAGCGCGCGGCCCCATCCCGGCTCCTCTTTGTTCCCCCGCTGGGCTCCGCGCTCCAGCGCCGCCTCCTCCCGCCGGACCGCGGAGATTCGGGGCGCCGCCCTCGACTCAGCCCAGGCGCGCCTCAAGTTCTGTCCATTGAGTCCGCACCAAACGAGGGCCCGTTTTTGCCTAGTTCCTGGGGTGCGGACTCGGAGCCGAGCTGGGAGGCGGTGGTGGGTCCAGCTCGGAGCCGGCGCAGGTGAGTGCGGGGCGGGGCCGGGCAGAGCCAGTGCGGGGCCAGGAGAAGGTGGAGTGGGCGCCCGAGGGCCAGCGGGGCTAGAAGGCAGTTTTGTGGGCCGCTGGAGGGGCAAGTAATGGCCACGTCGTGGCTGTGGCCTTCGGGGATGACGCTGCACTGAATTCCTGACTCTCCGGGCCTTCTGGCGAGGGTGCCCACAGGGTGCCGGGGCCCTTAATAACTTGTGCACCGCATGCAGTGCGGCTTCCCGGGCGGGGGGGTGAGGAGGGTGGGGGCAGGCGCAGATTGGATTTGGCTTCGTGCGGTGCGTCGGGCCGCCCTCCCTACCGTCGCCTCCCGGAGGAATTCGGCTGGGGTCGCGGGCGTTTCGCCGCCCTGGTGGGCCCGGGAGGAAGTGCAAGGCCGGGAGGCCGGCGGCGACTCGGGCTCGGGGAGCGTTCCGGCGCAGAGCAGGTTTCTCCAGCCCCTTTTCTCTGGGCTGCGCTCAGGTCGGTTACGGCTTCCGTGACCCGGGGCCTGCCCCGCCCAGTCCCCTGGGGAAAGCTTGGTCCCAGACCTCCAGCTCGCCTTCCTTCCGTAGCCTCCGGCTTCGAAGCACGCGGAGACCAGTCCTTCGGTTAGCTAGGGCTGTTCCCAAGGTCCCCAGAACGAACGCGTTTTAGACGTTTTGCTGATCGGTGTATCCTATGGTTGTGGGCAGTGAGGATGCGGTCTGGGCGTCTGGGATCATTCGATTCTGCGGAGCCCTACATACAGGCTGAGCCCTTCACCTTCCTTCCTTCGTCCCTGGCGTCCCTACACTCCATGGAAATGCCTACCAGTGCTAGGGGAAGTAATAAATTCTGGTTAGGGGATTAGGGACAGGGTGGTGTGTGTGTGTGTGTGGGGGGGGGGTTCTGCCCTAATTGGCCCCTTCACTGTCAGAGCTAGCTAGGACCGGGCCTTCCAGGTTTCGTTGGCTTCGCTAACTTCCTGAGGACTAAAAGAGTCCAATTTCCACACCCTGGACCAGGTGCCCACGTTACATCTCGGTCCTGAGACCCGGGCACTCAGCCTAGCCCGCACCACCCTCTGCCTGCCACACACAAACCATTTGGGCATCGCGTATCCAGGTCTCTGTTCTGAGGTCAATCAAGCCGTCCGTGAAACCGGTCCTGGTGGGCTCGTCGGAAACCGAGCCCACCTTCCAGCCTCCACTTTTTTTCTTTTTCAGGGATTCTAGCAACCCTTTAAAGCAATGATGGGGTTTCATGGGGAGGGACATTACGCGTAGAAGAAACAATTTCACTGTAATAGTCTCATTTGTGAGAATTTCGTTTATTTTTATTTCCCACTAGGAGTATTAACGGGGTCCAGTGGCTCCGGGAACGTATTTGTGCGATGCACATTTACCCATTCAAGTTACTGCGTCGAAAGCAGCTTGAGGGGCCGCCTGCTCTCTCACTGGCCTGCCGGGAGGTTGGGCCACACCCTGAGCGTTTGGAGAGGTTGACTGCCCCAGCTCTTGGGGCTTCAATGGAGACCGGTGCTGGGCTGAGTGCTGGTGGAAAGACTCGCAACAGGGACTCTAGATTCGTTGTATAGAGGCTGATGGGGAACAGCTAAGTTACAGGGCTGGATGATAGCAAAAGATACCTAAGACCCTACCTGTACCACTCACCTCTGGCTAGCTGCTGGTACTGCGAGAGATGGGAGGGAAGAGACGCTAGACTGACTGTTCTGGCAAGTGCCTAGGGAAAGATTCACCCGAGCCCCGCTCCTGACCCCCCACAAAGGGAAGGATGATTCTGCTAAGTGCTTTTTAGGATCCAAGAAGAGTTCCGGAGTGTGGGGGCCCAGACCAGCCTAAGGGGATTGGGGCTGGGGGAGGGAGACCTTGCAGGGGGTATAGAGCGCACACTCACCTGGGAGGACGGACACGGCTGCTCCCCTACCGTTCCCTCTCCCACCAGTTCTGATGCTCTTTAAATTGTTTCCATCTACAAGGGTGGGAGATTACCTCTTCCCGCGGTCAAAAGGGGATTTCTTAGCTTTTAATTTCAAGGTCAGGGCTCTGACCTACAGGAATAGCAAGAGTCCCTTCTGAGTGCCTGCACAAAGCACAGTGTTGGTCCCCTTTGGGGAGGACCAGTGATGCTTCTGCAGAACTCCACAACCCAAAGATTGTGGAGACCTCGAAGATCCTAGGACCTCTGGCCCAGGCCAGGTTCAGCTCGGTTGTTTGTTGGTTGGGTGGACTCTAGCCGTGGACATGGGTGTGGCCCTGCCTGGGCACTGCGGCATTATCTCCTGCCGCATTTGAATTAGGAGGGGCAAGGCAGAGCTAGGAGGAGCCTGGATGGTGGAGGAGGGGTATTTGGCTCCCTAAGCTGTTCCTGCTCTTCTCCATCCCCCCCCCCCTTCACTTACTGAAGAGGAAAACGTCAGAAGGGTGGGCGTGCCAGGCACTTGATGTTACAGGGCTATTTTCTTATGTGCTAAAGCCTTCCTTGGCAGAGGACAGCGGGGTCCTTAGCTCCAGCCTCAATTGTTAGGAGACTGGTACCTCGAATGTCTCCAATTTTCCCCCAAGTTCCTCCCATCAGTGTCGCCCCTGCTCCATAGAAACCCGGAAAAAAAAAAGAATTTAGGGTTGTTTCCTAAACAGAATTCTAATGGGCTTCTCCTTCCCAGCTCCACATTCTCCAGATTAAAATGCAGATTTCCAAGTGGGCCCTGAATCTACATTTCAAGGGGCTCCTTGGTGATTCTGATTCGACAGACACTCCAAACCACACTGATAACTACAGTTATTTACCCCTACTTGACCAATAGCCCTGCGCACAAGCCCCAAGTTCAGAGGATTATAGTGGGAGAAACTGAGGCCAAAGGCAAGGGAGTAACTTCTCCAGATTCCTATCTTATCAAGCTGAAATAACCTTTGGGATCCTGAGCCGGAGGAGCAAGCAGCCTGAACTAATAGTGAGTTTTGTGTCAGAGCCCCACACCCAGGACTGAGGGCATGGGGTTAGCCTGGACTAAAAGCGTACAAGGTTTCTGAGCTGGAGAACTCTTACCCTGTGACCCTTCCGCTGTATTTTCTCCTCCCCCTCTAACCCCAGGCTAGCCCAGGGTAGGCTGAGCCTGTGTTGGCTGCTCTCTGGGCACCAGCTCCAGAGAGATCTACCCTCCCTCTTTCCTCTGTCCCCAGGGCACCTGGCACCAGAGGCAAGGGCCTCCATTGTGCCTCCTCTCCTGGCAGCGGCTGTGGTAACCACTGATGCAAACTGCCCCTGCTCTCCCCTGGCTCTCCAGCCGCCACCTCCCTTCTGAGCACTCTCAGACACTGATTCCACAAGCTCCTGCCGGACACAGGCCACTCGGGTTCCTTCCAAGCTGCCTCCTTATCTGAGCGAGGCTCCTGTCTTGATCTTGGCCCAGGCCAAGCAACAAAGGTGTCCTTCCAGGCAGGGCATTTCACAGCCCTGCCTTCTGGGCTTCTGTTTGTGTCACAGGGCAAGTTGGAGCTGTCGGCCTTTGGGCTCAGAGGCCAGGAGACGCGTCTTGGATGTTCTTGTCGTTGCCTGTTCGGCACTAGGTGAGGTCTGGTATAATAGTCCTAAGGAGGACCTGGCAATTGCTTGCTGACCTTGGCAAAAAGATGGGTTGTTTGGGTGATGGTAGAAGGACGTGAGCTGCTGGGCTGCTGCTGCAGGAAAACTCCGCTGCTCTCTGCAGATCCAAGCAGTCAGTCTTCTGTTGTCTTTCTCTCCTTGAAGGTCACTTTGGGCTCCTGAGCAGCGCCAAGCTGGTGTGAGGAGGGTTGCTGAGCTATGGGTGACAGCAGTGGAGATGCGAGTGGGGTGGTAGGGGCTCCAGAGGTCAGGGGAGAGGGCAGCTGGCCTCTGCAGGGTCTGCAGGCTGGAGAGCGCGACTCCTGTTCTGTGTATGGCACTGGTAGAATTCACTGTGAACAGTCTCGGTCAGTGAATTACCGAAGGGCCATAAACAGAGCAGAGACAGAACCGCGAGTGCCTCGGAGCGCCCCACCCCTTCTGCCTGGAAGTCGCTGTTTGCAGGGCTGCAGGGGTCCGAAGACCTCCTCGTCCACTCTGTCCCCAGAGGGCTCGTTCTGGTACCATCTGCTTGGCCGATTTTGGCACTAGCACATTTTTGCTTGTGTCTCTCCGCTCTGAGCAATCATGTGCAGTGCCAATATGGGAAAAGCAGGCTGCCGCGGTCACGTTCGCCTCCCCCGGCTCCCCGGGTCTACGCTTCCCACCAGTTCTCTGGCCCAGCTGGCTTAGTGTTGGGTGAGGGTGCAACCCTATCCTGGTGGGCAGCCAGATCGCCTTACACTGCCTGGGGCCAGAGCGGTGTCAGAGCTGGGCAATCTGAGCCGGGCCAACAGATGGAGTTGCTTGGGGTGGGGGTGGGGGGGTCACCATCTGTAGGGCTTGCTTCTGTGATGCCACGAGGAAGAAATGCCCTGCTTGGCTCCTAGCACACCCTCGGGGTGAGACCTCTTCTGGCAGAATAGGGCCTGGCCTTCTGCTCCGGTCTTCCAAGGAGGCAATGCCAAGCAACGAGGATGTCCCATTCCCAAGCTGGATTTTTATTTTATGAGGGACACTGTTCCTGGAGTCTACCTGGAGCTCACCTCTGGCTGTGCTGAGAGGAGGGGAAACTAGTACGGTTTGACCGTGGAGCCCTGGGGAGGTTCTGGGGCAGGGTCAGTTGTGGCCTTCATTGCCACACTAGTGGTCTCCCCCATCCTTATATTCCCCAAAACTTACTGGCCCTGAGCTGCCCATGCCTGTGTCAGATAACATTGCTATATAGTCTCCCACAACCACATGGGACGAGCAGTTTAGAGCCAGCTTACAGATGGAGAATAGAGGCCTAGGGGAGAGCACCAGGCTAGAGGTTCGTGGGGAGTGAGTGGAGCAGGGTTAATGTGGCTCTTCAGCCACCACAGGGTACTGACCCCAGTGGCCTTGCTCTGTGGGGATTGCTTCCACACCCCAGGGCTGGGTGAATCTTGCCTCTGACTCTGAATATATCCCTGGTCTCCGAGGTGAGGTGAGAGCTGGACCTGATGCAAGGCTGGGAGGAGGAGCCCATCAGCTGGGTGACCGGCAGGCAGTGGGGTCAGCTGGCTGACCTGGTCCACTGACCATCTGGTAGCCATCATACCTGAAGTGATGAGGCTGCTTCTCTCTGGGGAACCTCAGTCAAGGGCTGGTCACTCACTCCCCTTACAGAGTCATTTTAGGTTGCTGAGCTAAAGAGGGCTGGTGTGGTTGAGACTAGAAGTTAGAAATCAGCCAATACAGCTAGCTGCCCATCAGGAAGGGTCAAGCTTCCAGGGCTGCCTGCTGATGCCCAGAGGAGGGTGTGGGTTAGCCAGGCTCCCCTGAATCTCTGCTAGTGTGTCCCATGCAGAAGGCCTTCTGAGAACCTGTGGAAAGGGGACCGCTTGCTTATTTCACAATAGGAAGAGACTACTGCCCCGGTGGGGGCTCTTCCAGGTGTTGCTCTGTAGGCCCTGGGTCTCTGGGAGACTTGGCTTTGGCTGTTTGAGTCCACACCGAAGGCTGAGTCCCTTCCATATCTCCACTCCGCCCACCACTCTGAGAGCACTCCGGGCTGGTTCCCTGACTCCCCACAACCAAAGCAGCCTCAGACCCTGGGTGGTCCCACTGGGGGGAGGCTTTGCTGAGCCCTCTCCAGCAGGTGCTGGCATGGCCAGTTCTGTAGTTGGGCCTGCAGTCCCAAAGGACGACCTCAGGCCATAGCTCTCTGGTTCACCCACAGTAGTGCCTGCAGGTGTGTGGAGGCCACCAGGCTGGCTGGACTCCCCAGGGAATCAGCTTCCTGAGGACCATTTGGTAAGGGCAGGTGGGAGAGGGCTCACCCTGTCAAGCAGGATCGGCTTCTTCCTGGCTGTCTGTGATACAACCAAGGATTTACCTTTTCAGAGGGCACCAAGTCAGCTAGTGAGGTTTAACTCCTCTGGCACCCACTCTGCCCTGAATTTTTTGTGTGTTCCAGGCACGGTGGCCCCTGTGTGCCTGGGTTACTGCTTTTGGGGCATCAGGCCCCCTGTTGCCTAGTGTTGGGGCTGCCTAGGCCTGTGGCTCCCCAGAGCCCTTGAGCAGTGGATTTTCCAGACTAGCCCTCCCCCCTCGCTCCATTCGCTTATTCAATCCAGGCCATTATCCGGGTCCCTGCCCCAGCTCTGCCGTCCTCAGGCTCTGGAAATGTGATCTGGCTCCATTGATCGCAGGCAGGCAGCGGGGACTGTCTGCTCCCAGCCTAGGTAGCCTGGCCTGAGATTGAGCAGTCGGGGGAAGGGGTGGAGGGGGGTGGGGACAGGACAGGACCTTCTCATTCACACTGGCTTTGCTGAGTCTTTTCTGATAAAAATGGCTGGCCTGTGGGAAGTATGGGACCAAGAAACGCGGGTCCTGCTCCCGTCCCCAAAGGTTTCACCTACTCTAGGTCAAGGTTTCAAGGACCTTCCTTGCCAAGTAGATCATCCAGACCTTGAACTCAGGACTGGGATCACGTGTGTGGCCCACAGCCCTGGCCCAGCTATAACACAAATTTCTTGCTGGGCAGTGGCATCTCAGTCCTCAAGCCTAGTACACTGGCAGCACCCAGCCTCAGAGTGTCCTGGCTTTATCTGCAGCTCTGTCCTTCCAAGATGTCATCTGGAATCCTCGGTCTACCTTGCAGAGCAGGGAGGACAGGAGGGGTCGTGGCCTTGCTGTCAGGGGCCCTGTGAGCCAGCAGCTCCCCCGGGCTGCACCTGTTTGGAAACGAACATACATGATGTGTGGGCAAAGACATGTGCTGTCACTGGGTAAGTTCCTTGAAGCCTGGAGGAGTGCGTGGGTCCTGCAGAAGGATGGGTAAGGAGATTGTTCTCTCGGGACAATGCTGTGTGTATAGGTTATGCTGCTGTGTTTGGTTGGCTGGCCCTGCTGGCCTGCAGTGGTGGCTGCCTATGCTCTCCAGAGAGGGTCTTAGCCTTGGTGCTCCTCTTTCCCAGCCTCAGGGAGGAGGCCAGGGGCCAAGCACTGGTTGCCTGTGACTTGACAAGAAGGTGGGATGTGTGAATTAACTCTTACTTCCTTCCCTGTGGAGTGGAGCAGCTTGGGGAGCTTTAGGCTCTGGGGAGAGGTAGGACTGGATTAAATAGGATGTCACCTGGGGCCCTTGGTAGATGGCAGAGCTGGCTGCCTACAACTCTCTCCTTTGGTTACCAAGCAGGAGACTCCCTGGCCTAGAGCGCATCCAGTCCCTAGCCCCTGCTGTCAGGTGCCTAGGGTGGAGTCATCCTCTACAGCAAGTCCCTTGAGAGCAATGGCTGTGGCTCCATCACTGCCTAGTGAACCTACAAAGGGACCGTGGGTCTCAGAGGGGGTTTCCATGCTGGAGCAGCTGGGCAGGACCATATATCCTGGACCTTTGGTCTTAACTATGGGGATAGAGTGCCCTCCTCCACCGCCCTAATATCTTCTTCTTCAGCACAGGCTCCCTGGTCTGGCCTCCCACCATTTTTGGCAATGGTAGAACTCACACCGGTGAGGTAATGGGACCCGGTGGTTCTAGACTTGCCAACTATGGTGTAAGTGCTGAGCTGCCAAAGGAGGGTCTGCACCATGCTGGAACCTGCTCGTCACCAGGAAGGAGGAGACCGCTGGCCCCAGACCAGCAGGCAGTGGCAGAGGGTGGGCGCAGCTGGAAGTGACCCTTAGTGTTTCCCTGCGCCCCCCTGAGGTCACAAGTCTTCAAGTCAGCTGGGAAGCCTGCCTCCGAGCCCTCAGGAACTGGCAAGGGCTTAGGATCCAGCCTTGCTCCAGGCTGGCCCTCTTGGGGAAGATGGGGGAACCCTAAGCTTGGTGAGGAAGGGACATTGGTGTTCAAGAGCGCATATCTGGTTCTCCTAGGTGATTTATCTCCCCACCCTCAGCCCCCAAAGGCTGTTTTCTCAGGTAGGCTTCTGATCCATGCCTAGAGTGTGGTGTGGGTATCTCTGGGCTTTCAGGTATGGGGATAAGGGTGGAGATGGCAGGTTGTGTGCACTCAGACATCCAGAAACCAGAGGGGCAGAAGGAACGAAGGCTCCACGTGGAGGGAGCGTGCATAGGAAGACAGGACTGGGTTCTGGGACTACAGCCTCCGCCAGCCCTGCCAGCTCTACTTTGCGGACAGACTGCTCATTCCTCTGAGCCTGTGTTCCCAGAGGGAGTCACTCAGACTGTGCCGACAGCCTAGGCTGGAGGTTCGCACAACTCTGCCTGGGAGCTGGGGTGAGTGACAGTTCTCAGAGAGGGCAGAGCTTGGTGGGTGGGCCCTTTGGGGAAGCCTGGGCCCCACGGGTGATTTCCTGTCCTTTAAGATGGCCAAGACATCTGACTTGGGACTATAGGTGTGCATGCGATTGTGCAAATGCACGTCTGGGTGTGTGACGCTCAGTTAAGGCCTTCCCTTTCTCTGAGGACAGCCCAGACCTCTACTCGTTATGGCAGCTGAACGATCTCTTTCCTCCTCTGCTCTCAGGCCATTAGTGGCTCCAGCCTCTGGGGCTGATGGGAGGTGTACAGCCTCTTCCCTGCCCCTGGGCTGTACAACTCCCTAGGAAGAGATAGGCCAGGGAGCAGGGAACACCCCAGAAGAGAAAGGTACCTTTCTCCCACGCACTCACGGTGTAGGTGGGAAGAGGCTGTTTGGTAAACACACAGAGATGGCCTTAGCACTGCACTGTGCTGAAGGCAGGCCATTTTGATCAACTTTAGAAGACTTTCACCATTATTCTGCTGCTTTTGTACCCGGTTTCTCTCCTCTCCTTTTGTTGGGGACTCCATTTATTTGTACAGTGTTTGTTAAATCAAGGCTCACTGAATTTTTTGTTCTTTTGTGACAGGGTCTTGCCATGTAGCCCAGACTGGCTTCAAACTTAAGATCCTCCTGTCTCCACCTCCTGAGTTCTGGTATTGCAAAATCTACCATTAGGCAAGTAGGTTTTTTGGTTTATTTTGTTTTGCTTTTTTTTTTTTTTAAAGGATAGCACCTTGGTTTTTTATTTTTTTAAAGATTTATTTATTTATTATGTACACAGTGTTCAGCCTCCATGTATGCCCTCAAGCCAGAAGAGGGCACCAGATCTCATTACAGATGGTTGTGAGCTACCATGTGGTTGCTGGGAATCGAACTCAGGACCTCCGGAAGAGCAGTCAGTGCTCTTAACCTCTGAGCCATCTCTCCAGCCCTTGCTTTGTTTTTTTGAGACAGGGTCACACTATGTAGCCCTGGCTGTCCTGGAATTTACTCTGTAGACCAGGCTGCCCTTCATCGCACAGAGATCCACCTGGTGCCGGGATTAAAGATGTGTGCCACCATGCCTAACAAGGCAACTGTTTTGTAGGTCATATTTGTTCTTGGAACTGAAGGCCATGGGAGCCACAGTAAGCAGTGGGGAAGATGCTTGCTATATGAGAGGGGCTTTTGTGGGAAATCAGAGGAGCAAATGGAGCCGCGGTTCTAGCGTCCTGGAGCAGGGAAGGCTGATTGCCGTGGGCTCAAGGTCTACGTCGTTCCAAAGCATCCGAGGCTACAAAGCAAGACCCTGCTGCAGAAAACAAGACAGACCAAGTCCAGGGTCAGTAGAGGGCACAGGGTTAATCCAGAGGGGAAGTGGAGGATGGAACCACAGGGGGAACAGGGATGGCAAGCTGGGCTGGGCTGGGAGAGCTCCCAAACAGTCCTCGGGAAGGTAGTGAGCGGTCTGTAGACTCGTGAACAAGAAAACAGGGTGTGTGGGTCACGTGGGTCAGTGACCTTTGACTTGACTGAAGAGTGGTTAATGGCACATAGTCTCAGTGCCAGTACTTATAGCCATTAGCGTGCAGGTGGACAGGTCAGTGGCTACAGTTAAATCAGTATGCGGTTTATAACCATAGTCAGAGGAGGCATGGAGGAAACCTTCTGGAATCTTGCCGGGTTAGCAGTGATGAAGAAATCAGGGGGCTTTGGCGCTTTGGAACCTGTACTTTTTTTTTTTTTTTATTAAAAGGCCAAAGCCATGCCAGGTGGTGGTGGCGCACGCCTTTAATCTCAGCTATCAGAAGGCAGTGGCAGGTGGATCTCTGTGAGTCTGAGACCAGCCTGGTCTACAGAGTTAGTTCCAGAACACACTCCAAAACTACATAGAGAAATCCTGTCTCAAAAAACAAACAAACAAAAAAATACTACTGTACCTGGGTATGGTGGCCCATGCCTTTGATCCCAGCTCTGGGGAAGCAGAGGCAGATGAATCTCTGGGAGTTCAAAGCCAGCCTAGTTTTGTTTTTGTTTTTTTTTTTTCCAGGCTGGTCTCGAACTCACAGAGATCCGCCTGCCTCTGCCTCCCGAGTGCTGGGATTAAAGGCGTGCGCCACCATCGCCCGACCCCGCCAGCCTAGTTTATGAGTGAGTTCCAGGACAGTCAGGGCTACGTAGAGAAACCCTGTCTCAAAAAACAAGTACTACTGAATGGGACCACTTGCTGTGTGCTGTGCCCGGGCGTAGGTGAGCAGAGAAGGGGAGCTGCGGAAGTGCCCTGGGCCAAGGGCAGCGAGGAACAGGGGCCTTGAGTTCTACCAGAAGGGGCTGGGTGGTGGCCTTCCCGGTGGCCCTTTTGCCCCTGCAGGTAGCCCTGTCCTATCCTGAAAGCTATGGTTGTTGGGGACGGAACAGAAACAGGGTAGTGACCCAGGAACAGTCACTACCTCCCCTCTGGGCTTCTGCCCTGCCCCAGGCCGCTAACTGTCCTCTAAGCTGATCTCACCCCCTGGGCTAAGCCCAGTCGCCTTCCCTGGGTGACTTCACCTGGTAGAACTGCCTGCTCTGGGCTCTGATGTCCTGTGCCCTCTTCCCTCTGCTGGTCAGGAGGAGGCAGACCTGCTCCTCTTCCTGAAGTCCTTGTGCTTTGGGGCTCTCTGCAGCTGTCAGGGGCTCCCCACTTCTGAGCCTGATGATTTCACCCCCAAAGGCCAGGAGTGGGCCAGGTAGTCTCAGTCCTGTTGTTTTTTGCTTTGTTTTGTTTTTTTTTTAATAAAGACACTTTGCCCCCACCCCAGATAGGTTCTCTGTGAACCCTTGGCTGTCCTGGAACTTGCTCTGTAGACCAGGCTGGCCTCGAACTCAGAGATCCACCTCCCTCTGCCTCTGGAGTGCTGGGATTAAAGGTGTGCACCACTACTGCCTGGCTCCTTTTCTATGTTTTTATTGTATTTATTTATTTGGGGGAGGGTGCTATTGTACACCTGTGGAGGCCAGTACAACTTGCCAGGGTCAGTTCTTTCTTACCTGTAGGTTCTGGGGATCAAACTTAGGTTGTTAGGCCTGGTGGGAAGTGCTTTTACCCGCGAGCCATCTTTTAGGAAGGCCTTCCTTTTGAGACAGGATCTCACCGGCTGGACTGGCTAAACAGCAAGCTCTGGAAATCTTACCTCCAGCCACTCTGGTGGATATGCACTGGGGTTACAGGGGCAATGCAACTAAGCCTGGCTTTTTCTTAATATGGGTTCTAGGAGTCCAAACTCAGGTCCTCACGGTTGCAAGGCCGGCAGCTAACTAACAGCCACGCCCTAGTGTATCCTCCCCATCTCCGGATTTATTTTTAGATGGTCTTGTGTGGTCCAGCCTGGTGCTAAACTCACAGAAGCCAACGGTGATGACGACCTTGGATTTATGACCCTTCTGCCTCTACCTCCCGTGCTGGGACTCCCTTGGGCCCCCTAAAGTAGCTGTCCAGAGCCGGGAGCTGGGGCCTGGCTTTCAGAGCACAGGTAAGTATTCCCAGGCTAACGGCCTTCCGACCCCCCAGGGAGAGGCTGCAGCTGGGTGAGCATACACTGGGCTTATCTCTGCTCACATTAGAGGGTGTATTTGGATGGAGGCCTTCTACATTTAGCTGGGCTGGGGAGGTGGACCAGGTGAGGGGATACCTGTGCAGGATATGGGACCACCAAACCCAGTACAGACAGGCTCAGCACCTTGACACTGGGTCCTATGGTTCGGGTATAGACAGCAGCTAGATTGGGCGTTAGAGGAGACAGGATAGGAGTGGGTGTCAAGGAGGAGGAGCTGGTGGCCACATGGCAGGGCACCCACAGGATGCTGCCTTTGGCGAGTGGGCTCAGTCTAAAGGAGCTGAGGAAAGTGTGCCCTGTTGAACCTCTTCAGTCATTTGGTGCTATGGTAGAGCCTGGAGCCAAATGTCAGGCTGGTACATGACAGCACATCTCTGGAAGAGAGTTTCTCCGAGACAAGGTTTCTCTGTGGCTTTTGGAGCCTGTCCTGGAACTAGCTCTTGTAGACCAGGCTGGTCTCGAACTCACAGAGATCCGCCTGCCTCTGCCTCCCGAGTGCTGGGATTAAAGGCGTGCGCCGCCGCCACCACCTGGCGAGTTTTGCGCCTTTTGAGGATGTAGAACAGTGTCTAGAGGTCTGTCCGTTGTTGGCTGTGGGGGAGGAGCCACTGGCATGACAAAGGCCAAGGGCACTGAACGCAGTAATCTGTCGGTAGCCAGGCACAGGGGCTCTTGTGATCTGGTGCTCGGCAGGCTGAGCCAGGACTGGGCTACAGAATGGGGCCTTATTTTAAAAGAAGGTGTCAGCTGATGGCGAGAAATGGCATAGGATGTTAGGTTTCATCCAGCCGGGTGACCTCTGAGAGCACGGACAGCACCCCAGTGAGGGTAGAGGAAAATCAATCACACAAAGGCCGGACCTTGAGACAGGCATGAGCTGAGGAAGGTCTCGAGATGCAGCGACTTTGGCAGGGCATGTATTTGTGTGGGACAGTCCCAGAGGAGGTGGGTGACCATCCCTGTGCCCTGGTCAGGTCCCAGCACCTTCTTTTTTTTTTTTTTTTTTTTTGGTTTTTCGAGACAGGTTTCTCTGTGGCTTTGGAGCCTGTCCTGGAACTAGCTCTGTAGACCAGGCTGGTCTCGACCTCACAGAGATCCGCCTGCTTCTGCCTCCAGAGTGCTGGGATTAAAGGCCTGCGCCACCATCGCCTGGCTGTTCCAGCACCTTCTGCGTGCCTTTGATCTGAAGCAGACCAGTGGCAGCGTGTGTACCTAGGGGACTCCTGTGGGTTACTTATTTTGTTCTTGTACACTTAGAGATTTAACCTTCTAGCCTCGAAGTTGTGACTCTGTGATAGAATTTGCTTAATTTGGGTGAGGTCATGGGTTCAAGCCCCAGCACAGGAAAGAAATCTTAGCTTTTGGGTTTTGTGAGGAGTGCTGTCCTGGAAATGGGATGTGTTCTGTGTTTGATGGAGGCCTTTCCACTACATTTAGAGACACATCAGCTCTCACCAGGAAAAACTTACCCAGAAGAGACGGGAAGTTGAGGCCTCAAGAGCACAAGAGGAGGTGCTCTGGGCAGAGGAATGGGGGGGGCATCTCTGTACCCCCAGGACATCCTTACTGGTAGGTGGAGCCTCGGTGGCCTTAGAAGGATGACTGATCTATTCACAAAGATGACTTTGCAAGGGGCTGGGGTGTTGCGGTGGGCTGCTGGCCTTGGAGAGCTATATCAACGGAGACAGTTGACAGCAGAGCTGTGTTTAAGTCAGTTTCTCATCTAGTGGGGTCTCAGGCCCTGTGCCCGGGGCATCACTCAGCTAGATCGCCTCACTCTGAGTGCTGTGGCGGGAGAGCTCCCACAGAGCACTGATTTCAAAACAGATGTGTCTTTTCTCACACTGCAGATGCTGGGAGCTGATCCTCTGTCTGAAAGTGGGTTCGTCCTGGATGTGGGTTCTGGAAGCCATTACGGGCAATGGTATGATCGGATCTTCCCAGAATGAAGGTATCCCCCTGCAGTGGTTCTGCAGAGTTTCCTGGAGTGAAGTCTGGCTGGAAAGGCAGAACGCAGGCCTATGAGTGGTGGTAGGGGCAGCTATTACGGCTTCCTCTTCCCTGCCGGAGCTTATGCCCATCTCTACCAATGGATAGTTCTGGAAGTCTCCTGCGTGTGCTCCCCCAGACCCAGTGACATCATCTCCTGGGGGTCCCTGCCATTTGGAAGCTAGTCTTCTAACTCCCCAGCTCTTTTGGGAAGGTGGTGTGGGAGCAGGGTGCGGAGCGGGAGCAGACATCTTCGGGACCAGAAGAGGAAGGCCACTGTCAGTAGAGGAGGCTGCAGGCGGAGGAATCCCCCTGCATCGACAGGAGGGGGCGGGTGGGGCTTGTCCTTTTAGGGAACCAGACTTGTGTCTTAATTTTGTGGAAATATGGAGCCTTGTTGCAGACTAACCTACAACCCTGAGGTGCCGTTTGTTTATGGACAAAAAAGGCGCCTTATCTGGTCAATCTGAATGCAGAAACTCCTTTACTGTGCTTGACTGACTATCTTCTTGGACATTTGGAGTGAAGTTCACAACTGTAAACGAGCTTCATTCTCAAGCCAGAGTTCATTTCACTGATTGTCCCTCTGTGGGAGTCAGTCAGGTCCTGACGTGCTGGCCCCAAGGGTACCTGTCTCTTGCACATGTCTTCCTGGCCCAGAACCTCCAGGACTGGGGATGGAGGGGGGGGGGGGGACACAGGAAAGGGGTGGAGAAATCTTTAAGCACATCCCTCATGACCAAGGAGAAGAGCAGCTGCCACTTCCGGAAGGTCTTGGAGTCATCCGGGCAGGCACCTTGGCCGCAGGGTGGTTTTGCTGCCTGCTTCTAGGTCGGTGTTTCTCCTGAACCCGGGTTCTGGTGTCGGGAAGAAGTCTTTGTCCTCACTTGTATCTCTGAGCAGCGTCCCACAGAGGGGAAACCTCCCATCATTTCTTGTTGCCACCATTTCAGAAAGACCCAGCTAACCGGTTCCCTCCTACCTGTACACAACCTAGAACAGGTGCTCTCAGGCTCCTCGCGGGATGAGCCCTTCTCAGAATATCCTTGCAAAGGAGGTATTTTGAAGGTTTTCAAATCCTAAGGAAATAAAGCTATCCCTTAGCTATGAAATGTGGAGGATTCCGAATACCATAACTCAGGCCGGGCGGTGGTGGCGCACGCCTTCAATCCCAGCACTCAGGAGGCAGAGGCAGGCAGATCGCTTCAAGTGGAGGCCAGCCTGGTTTACATAGAGGATTACTGAGATCCTGTTTCAAACTAACACTTTTGTTTTTTGTTTGTTTTTGTTTTTTCAAGGCAGGGTTTCTCTGTAGTTGTAGAGCCTGTCCTGGAACTCACTTCTGTTTGAGACCAGGCTGGCCTCGAAGTCACAGAGATACGAGTGCTGGGATTAAAGATGTGTGCCACCACCTCCTGGCCCAATCTTGCTTTTCAAGACAAAGTTTCATATAGCCCAGGCTAGCTGGCTTCATTATGTAGCTAAGGCTGGCCTTGAAGTCTGAATCCTTTTGACTTCATAAATCAAGTGCTAGGGTTTGTGCTGCCATGCCTGTTTTTTTTTTTTTTTTTTTGGTTATTTTTGTTTGTTTGTTTTTGAGGCTTTGTGGCTCTGGCTGGCTTGGAATTTGCAATGTAGACCAGGCTGGCCTCAAACTCCCAGAGATCCACCTATCTCTGCCTCCTAAGTGCTAGGATTAATAAAGGTATGTGCCACCACTGCTTGGACTTCCTGTCTTGTTTGAACCAGTGACACCATTTAGCCTCTTCAGACCAGATCTAATGGAACCCTTTATTCTACCAAGGTTGACCTGAGTCGGTATGTGTGCTGTTTCTGGTCTCTGGCTTCTTATTCATGTTGATTTCCTCTTTAAACATAAATATCTTTTATGTAACCTGCTCCAAGACATTTTTTTTGAAAAAAGTACTTAAAATGTCCTCTAATTGTAAAAATAAAAATGTCCTAAAATTAGATTGTGATGGGTGTATAGTTTTTGTTTTTTTTCTTTTTTTTTTTGGTTTTTCGAGACAGGGTTTCTCTGTAGCTTTGGAGCCTGTCCTGGAACTCCCTTGGTAGACCAGGCTGGCCTCGAACTCACAGAGATCCGCCTGCCTCTGCCTCCCGAGTGCTGGGATTACAGGCGTGCGCCACCACCGCCCGGCGGGTGTATAGTTTTATAAAGCACCAATGTTACAGGGATGGTGGGCACGGGAGGCTGGGGCACACTGTTGTCATAAGGGCTCCTAATGTGCCGACTCAGACTGGTACAGACCTCAGGCTCCATTTGGGCCGTTAGGCCCCATGCTCCTTGGTGCTGCCTTTGCGTCACAGCCCTGATCCCCCCTGGGTTTGGACTTTGTGGCTGAACCCCTGGCCACCACTGAGTGGGTCACAGTGGGCATGTATCCCCAGCTGGTCAACAGACTACACACTCCAATACTGTAGCAGAGAGGCGGGCTTCCCAGTGGGCTGCCAACCTCAGGGGAAGCCTCCAACTCCAGCAGGTGGATGGGAGCCTGGCCACCTGCACGGTCCTTCACAGATGAGGTCATCCTGGCATCCTTCCGGTCAGTCTCAGCTGGATCAGATGGGTGGAAACAGAAGCCAGGCCCCATGGTCATCAGAGGCCCCACCCAAGTCCACTGCATAGATTGCTCACGGTCTGGAATGCCAGGACGAGAGCCAGCTCAGTTTAAGTTGAGGAAGAGCATTTGGAGGTGCCACGTGACCCCGGGCTTCTTCCTCCCTCTGGACAGGCATTTGAAACAGTTCATTTTATTTGTATGTCTGTGTCTGCATGTGTACCCGTGTGCCCATTCTGGAGCTGGAGTTACAGGCAATTGTAAGCTGCTGACCAAACCTCTGCTAACTGCTCAGCCATCTCTCTAGCCTCTCTGGCTAGGCCTTCACCTTCACAGGTAAAAGGGATTGGGTGCCTGCTAAGGCTATCCTCAAATCTAATGCTGCCTTGCACCCACGGGCAAGCCTGTGGCTTAGCCCCAACTGACTTCACAATCCAGTGACTTCCAGGTTTGGCCTGGCCTCCTTGTTTGATACCTCTTGAGTTTTGTTGCTCAAGTGGGTCCTGGAGCTTTTAAAGATAACAATATCTGGTGGCAACAAGGCCCTTTGGCCCTTGCGGGACTGAATTAAATCGACATTTTTACACCAAATTATTCAACAGTGCTAACACTTTCTTTTGTGGAAGTGTTAAAGGGAAATGCATTTTGGGGGCTCTTTGTATTTCCGGTTTAAAAAAACCACTGGAAAACTAGGGTGATGTTCTCAGCCCCTGCTAATGCATCCCTGCCTGCGCTCGTGATGAAGCGCAGTTGTGGCCAGCCCTGGATGAGGCCCATGGCGCAATTACAGGCCTGACTCAGAACAAGCTGACGGTCCGTGGGAGGAGCTGAGCTCAAGATGCCCCTGGGCCTGCAAAGCAAGTTCTAGGCCAGCTAAAGCTATGTATAGCGAGACCCTGACTCTATAGAATCTACTGTGCAGTTTGTTCTGTGCGGCCTCTCTGAGTGGCGGCATACACAGTAAGGCTGCTGGGGACAGTCACACACGTGTACTTCAGCCCTCCATTTGTGAGTTCACACTTAGTTGGGGAAGATGCTGAGTCTCAGTGGCCACAGCTGTAAGCTGGGCCTCCTCACAGCTGGAGTGGACAGAGCTGAGGGTGCAAGGTGTCTGATGGCACCGTGCAGAGCCGTTTACAACGCAGTACCGTTTAACGGTTAGCATCTTTCCTTTCTGAGACATGGTCTCATGTAGCCCAGACTATACTTAGTAGCCTTTTTCTTGTTTTTGTCTTTTCTTGAGGCAGGGTCTCTTTCTGCATAGCCCTGGCTGTCCTGGAACTAGCTCTTGTAGACCAGGCTGGTCTCGAACTCACAGAGATCCGCCTGCCTCTGCCTCCCGAGTGCTGGGATTAAAGGCGTG
>NW_004949102.1:6774171-6775557 GCF_000317375.1 Microtus ochrogaster | reverse complement strand
GAGCGAGTTCCAGGACAGGCTCCAAAGCCACAGAGAAACCCTGTCTCGAAAAACCAAAAAAAAAAAAAAAAAAAAGAACAGATGGCAGAAGGAGAGCCTCCACTCTGTAGCTGCTTCAGTGCAGCCGCAGCTCAAAATTCGGGCTCCCTTCTATCACCCCACCTTCCTCTGTGTGTGTGTGTGTGTGTGTGTGTGTTTTGAGACAGGGTTTCCATGTGTAAATAGGCTTGGTGGTCCTGGAACTCGCTCTGCAGACCAGGCTGGCCTTAGAACGCACAGAGATCCGCCTGTTTCTGCCTCCCAAGGGATGAGACTAAAGGGGCTCACCACTGCCCAGCTTCCTTTCTTAAAGGGCTGCGGGTGTGGACAGTGATCTCAGTGACAAGCAGCTGAGGCCTGGGCCAGTGACCTGTGTGACCCACAGCTGCAGTGTGGGGTGGGGGTAATGGGGATGTGGACCCTGTTCCACAGTCAAGTTGGTTTTCTCCCAGATATGTCTGGCGCTCACCACCCTGGTTGTGCGGTTGTGCCCTGCAGCCTGAGCTGCTCTTCCAGCGATCTCAGCTTGGTCACTGGAGTGTAGAGGACTGCAGTGTCAAGCACGCCAGGGCGAAGCTCTAGCTGCAAGGCCACCAAGAATTCCTAGATCACAGGTCTCTTGGCTTCTGTGAGCTCCGGATTCCCGTCTGCAGCACAATGACGGGCTTTTTAACATGGTGGATGCTCAGGATACAACACATTGGCTGGTGCAGGTTCCATTCAGCACACTACAGGCCCCACCATGTCGGGCTGTGACAGTCTGGTAACGGGACCATCTCCTCTTTATTCCTGTGAGTGCTGGACCAAGGGCTTTGTGCACGCTGGGCAAATGGTCTACGACTCAGCTACAACCCATTCCCTCCTCTTCTCATGGACAACTGCTGTGTGTATGCGTGTGTGTGTGTGTGTGTGTGTGTGTGTGTGTGTGTGCCATGCTACACACGTGGAGGTCAGGGGACCACCCTAGGGAATCAGTTCTCTCCTATGTGAGCTTCAGGGACCAAACTCAGATCACGAGGCTTGGCAGCAAACACTTCTAACTGGCCAAGCTACTTCCCAGGCCCATGCCAGACTTTCTTTACCTGGGACATGCCAGTATTTGTAAATTTAGCCTAACAGACCCTCAGGTCAGCTCTAGATGACAGAACAGATTGTGTTGTGCCTGCAAAGCACATTCTGAATTTTATCTTGCTAATGAAATCACATTTCATATAAAACCCGATTCCCCAGATCCTTTTGAAAGTAGCAAGGCAAGCCGGGCAGTGGTGGCGCACACCTTTAATCCCAGCACTCGGGAGGCAGAGGCAGGCGGATCTCTGTGAGTTCGAGACCAGCCTGGTCTACAGA
>NW_004949102.1:6769283-6773726 GCF_000317375.1 Microtus ochrogaster | reverse complement strand
GCTCCAAAGCCACAGAGAAACCCTGTCTCGAAAAACCAAAAAAAAAAGAAAAAAAAAAAAGAAAAAGAAAAAGAAACAAGCTTGGAGGAAGGCACTGTCTGGGTCCGGCTGGCAAACAGCAGGCTAGTAACAAGTGTGTTGGAAAGGCTAATGCCCAGATAACCTGTGTTCTGGGCAGCTGCACCCACTCTGGCCCACCCTCTCTGGAGAACATGGATGGCGGTGCACCACGTATGCACGCGGAGAGAAACAGGCACCTGACATTACTGAGCCAAGGTTAAACACCAAAGGAAAACGTGTCCTCGTTCTGTTACTCTTTAATCCTACCAGAAGGAAACGCAGAGCCATCTATCAACAAAAATGGGCAGAGAACGGGCATTCGGGGTGAGTAAGACTAGAGACTTTTGGGAAGTGTCCAAGCTGGGGTGTGGCAGGAGACAGCAGAGAGAGTGGCAGTTGCCACCTTAAAACAGTGAGGGAGGGAGGTGTGTGGCTGTGTGAGAAACCAAGACATGAGGACATAGGAGCAACGCAGGGGCAGGGCCGCAGGGCCTCGTGCTCTGAGGACATTCCTGGATCAAACACTCACTGGGGGGACCCTCCACACCCCTCGAGTGGAGCCCTCACACCGTGACCTTGAGGCTTTTCCTTTTTATTTTTGAGACAGGGTTTCTCTGTAGCTTTGGAGCCTGTCCTAGAACTTACTTGGTAGACCAGAATGGCCTCTGCCTCCCACGTGCTGGGATTAAAGGCCTGCACCACCGCTGCCTGGCTTATCATGAGGTTTGCTGAAGTATGACTGTTCCACAACACCATAATAGAGAAAACAAGAGTTCACCCAGCACACTCCTGGAGCCTCCCGGAGGCCCTGGAACGTTCCAGGTAAAGACCTCTAGTGCACGTCTTTTGAAAAGGACAACGAGCCACCCTCCCCCACCCCCAAGAGGCCGAGGCTGCTGCAGAGAGGGGCACGTCTTATTGCCACATTTAAACTATTTATTGAATGAGGCAGTTTAGACAGAATGGAGAACAGCACAGAATCCATGCTCTGCTACTGGGGTCTTGCTTGTTTCTTCTCGGCAATTTCTCAAACTATTGGGAGGTTATTTTAC
Source organism: Microtus ochrogaster (assembly GCF_000317375.1). Taxonomy (NCBI): domain Eukaryota; kingdom Metazoa; phylum Chordata; class Mammalia; order Rodentia; family Cricetidae; genus Microtus; species Microtus ochrogaster. The sequence continues at coordinate 6,772,614 of NW_004949102.1, read as the reverse complement.
CACAAAGGAACATGGACCTTAAAGCCCCTGAACGGCTTCACAATATATGATAAAAAATAATAATTAAAAAAATAACAAATTGTAGAACCAGGACTGTTTATATGCAAATCTCCCGCTCCTCCCCCAATTACGTACAGAAAAGAACATACAAAAAACATTGGATAGTTTTATATAAAACAAGCAAATATAAGAATTGGAAACTTTTCTCAAAGGCTGAGCAAGACATGAAGAATCTTTTAATGTCTCATTAAAAAACAAAAAACCAGAACAGCACATTAAATACACTATCACACACATGGGAGGACCCGGGAGGAGGGAAGAGTTGTCCCCGTACGTGAGGAGCGGAGATTTGGCTTGTCAAAAAGTCAGATGAATTAGCCCCTGGAGACTCAGGGCTGGTGGCTGAAGAAGCACAGGCCACACCGGCAGAGAACGCTCAGTCCAATCCACACTGTGAGCAGGAAAGCTGTGCCAGGCCTGGGCTGCCGGGATGTGCCTGGGAAAACGGTCCTAGCAGAGTCCTCCTGGAGCAGGGCCACACCAGGAACATGGTCCCTTCTCTCCTGACGCCCTGTGACGGCCAGGCCAGCCTTCAGGCAGAGGTCCTTTGCGTGGCAGTCTCCTCTGCTAACATACTAGATAGCGGGAGAGCACGGCTCCCATGGGTGCACCCTGGTTTATTAAGTTTTCTCCCTCCTTCCCTTCCTGCTCTCCCATACTCTCCTCAATCTCTCCCCAGCACACACACAGACACACACACACACCCCTGCATTTACACCCGCCTGCTCCACAAGCATTTCCTCAGCCCCCCAACACTCCTGTTGCCCTCAGTTCACAGGGAACTGGTTCCGGACTGCCCTGGCAACCAGAGCAACTCTTTATTAGTCACGAGACCAAGGATTCCCGGGAAGGGAGGAGGTGGGAACAAAAGGACAGATTTCTTGCCCCTGCCCGGAGCCTGTAGGGCATTTACCTGCCTGAGGCAAGGTCAGCACCTGGGCCAGCCTGAAAAGTCTCTGCTGGCAAAACGCGTGGTGACTGGACTCCCGTAAGCACTTTCTGGACCGCATTGCGTCCTGGATCTTCCTCCCCTCGCTTGAATCTAGCAGAGTTCTAGGCGGCCACTGGGAGGCAGCTTTGGTGAAGGACGTGGTCACCTCTGCCTGAGTTTGTCAGTAGCTCAATGCATGACCCTGGTATGAACGAAAACCAGGTGACTGTGTCTGGCCATGTACCCTACCACCCACTAAACTGGGTGGGTTAATTTTCCACAGTTCACCTTGATTTCATACAGTTAATTCCATGCGGGTTTCATACATATATATGTATGTACATATATACTATATACACATATGCAAATGTGTATGTCCATATGTACACATATACATATATTCACACTCACACATACACACACATAAGTATACACACGTTTCCGCACAATATGTCCGGCCACAATTTGGCTTTTTTGGGACAGTGAAATCGGTGTGGTTTCTCGCTCCACCAAATCCCAGAAGTGGTGCTTTAAAAAAATGTGATTCCAAAATCTGCTGCCTTTCTTCCTTTTTAAAAAAAAGGTTACCAAAACTTTTCTTTCCAAGTCGAGAGACTTAATTCCATTTGATTGCACCTCTGCAAACATGTAAAAAAATTGAAGTAGACTAGAAAACGATGCCATGATAGGGCTGCGTGTCACTGTTCCAATGTCACCACTTCCACAGCCTGGCCGTCCATGGTGACTGCGCTGTCCGATATCCTGGTGGTTACTGGGGCCATGGCCACCTGCACTGGCCCGTTGCCTTGGGCGAGGCTGGTTACCACAGTCTGGTACATGCTCACAGGGATCTGGACCAGGCCTGGAGAGACAAAGCAAGACCGTTGGTCGGGCTGGTGCTCAGGACCCAGGTGCTGGCGGGGGCAACTGGCCCTGTTCCTTCAGGCTACCAGCGTCTGCCAGCCCCAGCTAGTGACTCACCTGCCTTCCAGGCACACAGAAGTTCCAACTCTTTTCTTTCCTTTAATTTAGAGAGGGGCTGGTTGTGGAGCTCACGTTGGCCTTGAACTCTGGATCCTACCATCTCAGCCTCCTATATGCTGTGTGTATGTGGGCCATGGCAGTTCGTTTTAGTTCTTTAAGAAACTTCTAGGAAAGAGAAGTGTGGAGACACTTCCACACAGACCTGCCTGCCTCCATCTTTAGCAAGCCAGCCATAGGTTGCCCGCCGGCTCTGATCCTCTGCTAAGCTGCTGTCTCTTTCAGCTCTCTAGTGCCCAAGCTCGAGCTTCCATCAGCTTGAAAAGAAACAACGAAAACACACATTTCTGTCTTCTACTTTGTTGTTTGGCCACTGGTCCATCTATGTCCCTTCCTCCAGAGTCAAGCGTATAAAAGAAACAAAACCAAACTAAACTAGCCTATTTAGCTACTAATTTTAGAATTTCATAGGCTGGTATCTTTTTAAAACTATTTTAGGGTTAACTAAAAAAAAATCAACAACCCCCCCCCCCAATCTATCATCTCCCAGCGCCACCACTGCACAAACAACCAGCATGGAACCTTCGAAAAGGATGGCCCAGTTCCAGTTAACTTGGGCCAAATAATTATGCGCTTTGGTCTTGTCTTCCAATGGACAGGAAAGGGCTATGCTTGGGAAGCTGCACAGCACGGGAGTAGTTCTGTCAGTGAAGTAGAAGCTATAACCCCTGCCCTGACCCCCGCGGGATCTTCCAGGAAGGCGGAGGAGGCTGATAGCGGGAGTCGGTGTGAAACGAGTGTTTAGCTGAGCTGGTTGGTAACACCTAGACCACTCAGACAGGACATTGAGATTTAGCCCGAAGAAAATACTTCTAGTGAGATAAGGGCAGTGGAGTGGCTGTGGTAAGACGTAGCTAGCCCTAACGTCCACAAGCTGCCTAGCTCTGGCCCTGGACAACCTGGGAAGCAGCATTCTGATGTATCCCTCTTAAGGGGCACAGAACTATACAAAGACAATTTAGGAAGAAAACAAAATAAATGTTGGCACAGCCTAGTATCCTCAGAGATTGTCTTAAAATGGGATGCTTTTAAAAACAAAACAAAAAACAAACCCACACCTGCTGTGGGAGTCTGAGACAGGAGCATCACTTGAGGCCAAGAGTTTAAGGCTAGCCTAAGACACAACATAGGGAACTCCATTTTAGAAATACAAAATATACAGCTGGGAGTATACCTCAGTGGAAAAAATCTTATCCAACTCTAAGTTAGATCCCTATAACCACAAACAACAGCTACTCAAACTAACCAGGTAATCAGTCAGTCAGTCAGTCAACCAACCAATCACCCATCCATCCACCC
>NW_004949102.1:6761890-6769183 GCF_000317375.1 Microtus ochrogaster | reverse complement strand
CCATCCATCCATCCATCCATCCATCCATCCATCCATCCATCCATCCATCCATCCATCCATCCATCCAAGAAACCAGCCAATCAACCAATCAACCTCAAACCCCAAGACTTGTGATGGGGTATGTCTATAACCCTAGCATCCAGGAGACTGAGACAGGAGAATTGTGAGTTTGAAACCAATCTGGGCTACACATAGACCCTGTCAAATAAGAATAACAGCAGCAACAACAAACCCCTAAACAACTCCTCCAGAATCCTACAACTAACTAGAAAAATGTGAGGTATTTTAAAAATAAAAAGTATAATAAATTAAAACACATTCCAAAAGTTGTAAGATAACAAAGAAATCTTCCAAATTGAGAAAAGATTAGAAAGTAGGGAAATTAGAAAACACACAAGGAAACTTCTGTTACTGAGAAAATGGCACACCTGGTACAATGGATGCCGAGAGAGCCAGACATATCTCAGAACATGAGGCCAACAGTGAGAGGCTCGAAAGATTCCAGAATGAAGTACGGAAGGGGAGCATATGAAAAAACTGGGCATGAGAATAATACTGGACTCCGTGGTAAACCTAGAAGCTAAGATGATGGAGTCATGCCCTCAAGCACCCTGGTTCAAGCATTCCAGAATAGCCCTCAGCCTAGAATTCCATACCCAGCTACAGTGATCTGTATGAACTACAGACCACACAGCTTTAGATAGGGCTCAACACTCTGGCTGCCCAGGCACACTTTCTCAGGAAGCTTGGAAGAATGTTCACAGAAACTTCAGATGGCAGCCACACAGACTTTGGAGACCCTGAAGAGAGAAATGAGAGCGAGGCAAGGAACAGAGCTGGGCCTCAGCGCCAGGAGCCACTGGAAGGAGCAAAGCCAGGTACTGCAGTTATAGCAGGCCATGGCATTAGCTTCTGTGTCCAGTCCATATTCAAGTACCAAGACTGGTTATCTATCTAGCAGCTCGACTTTAAGACCCCCATAAAAGCGGCCACGAATTTGGGTCCCCTCTCATGCTCTCCAGCTGTGTGTGACTTTAGGCGGTACCATACTTGGGTTGGTTTTATCAAGCTCTGTGACGCTGCCAGAGGCGGCAATCGTGGCTAGAGTCGTGGCACCTGGGAAGTAGAGGCAGGTGGACCTCTGGGAGCTGGAGGCAAATCTGATATACACAGTGAGTCAGCCAAGGCAAATAATGAGACCTTAACTCAAAAGAGAGAGAGAGAGAGAAGGGTGGGGTGGGGGAGGCGGAGGCTTTGGGCCAGTTATAAGTCCCAGTGAGTGAGAGTCCTTGTCACCAAGCTGATGACCTGAGTTCAATTCCTGGGACCCATGTGGTGGCGAGATCCACGTGTGTGTGCCTGCCCAGGTGGTGGAGGGAGAGGGGGGATCCAAACCAAAGAAATCAAAGCAAAAGAAAATCCGATTTCGTAGTATTAACTGTGTGTGAGCATTTTCTAGGAGTCAGCCTTGCCAATTTAGGGATAAGCACTTGATGGCACAACACGAAGCAGGGCTTGACAGGTTGGTTTTGATGACAGTCATTTTTGAAACCCCGCTTACACGGGTGTGTTAACAAAACAAAGCGGAGTCAGTGAGAGTCCAGGAAAAAGCCAGCAGAGGAAGGAACGAGAGCTGTGACTTTGGGTTTCTTCTGAACCAGTCCAAATGGGTTTTGTTTTGGTATTTTTGAGACAGGGTTTCTCTGTAGCTTTGGAGCCTATCCTGGCACTAGCTCTTGTAGACCACAAGAGATCACAGAGATCCGCCTGCCTCTGCGTGCTGAGTGCTAAGATTAAAGGTGTGTGCCACCACGCCGCCAGGCTCCAAATGGCTTTTAAGTGCTGAATCAATTCTGTCCCTTCACCCTTCCTTGCCACAGAAGTTACTTTTATATATACAACGTTGCTTAGCCATCTAGTCTCATGAGCCCAAAGCCCACAGCGGTCTGCCGCTTTGGCGGGGTGCTCAAGGCACTCAAGATTGCACTAGTCTATCTTCTTGCTTTGAGGCAGGATCTCAATATGGAGCACAAGCTGGCCTTGAACCTTCGATCCTTCTGCCAAGTGCTAGGAAGAAAGGCTACACCCGCTATGCTTCGGCCTGTAAAGGCTTCGATGCACTTGATCTTTACACAAGCATCTCCATGCTAGTGCACACCATGACTTGTGCAGCACCGGTCCTTGACCTGTTGGCTGGTTCTTCTTTCCCTGGTAGCTCCACGGCACTGTGCCCCGTCTTCTACAGAGGAACAATCTCACATATCGTCATTGTTGGCATATTTTGGTTTCAATTCGATTGCAAATTCCTTAAGAAGTGACCAAGTCAATCCCGAGTCCCTAACAGTGAGCACCTGCTCCACGCATTTTCCCACACTCACAAAATGAAAACTCAAATGTCAATCACAGCTGAGAGTGGTTGCTCCAGGGCGATCTCAGCAGTCAGTAGGGCTGCCCCAAGTTCAAGACCAGCCTGGAATAAATAGACATTTTCTCCTAAAAACAAAAACAAAGTAAAAATACCACACCCAAGACCTATCCAAATAAAATAATTTTTACAGACTGCATTTTGTGTATTTCACATAACTCAGGGAAGAAGTCAGTTCAGCCCCAACAGCTGAGTTCTGAAATGACTTCCGCAGAAAGCCGTCAAGGTGAGTAACTGTGGCAGGCACCACATAGCTTAAAGGTGTCTCAAAGACAGAAATTCCATATACAGGGTCATTGCATAACCTCAAAGGCCTTGAAAACTCAACTCCTGCCTTTTTTTACATGTACTTTTGGTCTATGTCCACCTTAAATAACATAAATGTATCGCCATCTTCATGTGCTGATTTTAAGATCTCTCTCCCACACAAACACCCACGCAGGCATTTGGACATGGGATTAGATTAAATCTCCCCAGTCTCTGACCTAGCAGCCTTTATGTCCATGGCATGGGGGAGGGGCCGAAAGCTTTGAAACCCAGTACACACTAAGTCAGGCGGCTGCCCTTGGAAGAGATGATTAAATGCTGAGGTACAGTAATCAGGCTGGGAGTGTCCCTGCATCTGCTCAGCCTGCCCCTATTAGCCCTAATCTAGGGGCACATGCTAATCCATACTTGCGTTCTGGGTCATTTCAATTGATTAAGCAACAGGAAGCCCTTCATGTTCTACTTTAAGGGCCTGAAGTTCTTTTTCCTTTTCAGGGAGACCCAGTGCTGGCTTAATAACCAGACTCCTTGCTGTGTGTGGCTGCATGCTCCTGGATTTGTGCTATGACCCCAGAGAGGGATGCAGGATGAAATCTTTCATAAATGAGCACTCTATCAGCAGAATCTTGGACTATCAAGGCGGCACAGACTCACAATGTTCTCAAGACTCGCATTCCAAAACGTCAAAGCCACACAAATACCAGAGTTTAGCAAATCTAAACTGTTTCTTTAAATTTAAAGTTTATTATAATTTGACCTGGGCTGGACTCAAATTCATGGCACCCTTCCTGTCTCAGCCTTCCAGGTGTTCTGATTACACCTGGAAGCTATGATGCCCAGCTGTAAATCATTTATCCTCACCTGGGAGGCAGTAAGCAGGTGAATTTCTGTATGAGGCCAGTCTGGTCTACACAGCCAGTTCTAGGTCCATTAGAGCTACAAAATGAGACTCCCCCACAAAAAAAGTCTACCAAAAAACAAAATGCAAGGACAAGCAAGATGGCTCAGCAGGTGAAGGTGCTTACCACCAAACCTAACAACCCAAGTTCAATCACCAGGACTCACGTGACGGAGAGAATGGACTTCAATAAGTTGTTTTCTGATCTCCACCTGTGTGCCCTGGGGTGTGTGTGTGTGTGCGTGCGCATGCACACACAAGCACACACACTGAACAAGTAAATGTGGTAACAACAACACCCAGCAGCTACAGACTGTGGAGTTAGATGTCCAAGATAAGCACTAGAGCTGGGTGGTGGCGGCGCACGCCTTTAATCACAGCACTTGGGAGGCAGAGGCAGGCGGATCTCTGTGAGCTTGAAGCCAGCCTGGTCTACAAGAGCTAGTTCCAGGACAGGCTCCAAAGCCACAGAGAAAGAAACCCTTCTCAAAACAACAACCAAAACCCAACCAAAATACAAAACAAAAACCCAAACAAACAAAAAACAAAAAAAGATAAGCACTGGAGAAGCAGAGACAGGAGGATTTGAAGCCAGCCCAGGCTACAGGGTGAAATCATGTCTCAAAGTCAAAACCAACCCCCACACCCCAAAGCCTTTCCATGCACCAGAACACCCTTGACAACTAGCAATCCTTCCAGGGCTCACTGCTGCCTCTTCAGGCTCCGTGGTAAACCCATGGCAGCATTGTCCAAATGAGAACAGAGGTGAAAGGGGAATTCAGGGAGCCAGGTCTCACCACTAGGATCTAATTAACACTCTAAGCCCCTGAAGGAATGGTTAGCCCTAGGAAATGTTTCCTCTGAAATGAGACCTGAGCCTGCTCTGTCTTGATAAGCAGAGACATGGAGCCCCGCCTTCCCTCTCCTCCTTACCTCAGTACATGGCAATTACATCCTTCCCGTTGCTCAGGTTCAAGTTTCTGAAGCCTCCCTCACCACCCTTGACTTCACATCCTATACACAAACTCCTGCCAGCTCTCCTTCCTTCCCCCCTTTTAAAAAAATGTTTTTATTAACTGTGTGTCTATATGCATCCGTGCAAGCAAATGGCAAGTGTGAGGTACCCCCGGAAGCCAGAAGAGGGCACTAGGTCCCTTGGACCGGACCCACTGATGCTCGTGGGTTCTTCGTTAGGACAGTGAGCACTCCTGACTGTTGTGTTCACTCCAACCAAACTCTCCTTCCAAAAGGAAACCAGAACTCAACTTCTATTTTAATGTAACGATTTTTACAAGAGTCCCAGGCCAACTGTGTGCCTTCAGGTGTCAGACACTTGAGCTAAAAACAAAACTACCCCGAAGTCAAAACCAAAACCATACATATGCTAAAGTTAAGAGCTAAACTTTATTTCTTTTTCAGGTGCTGAGGCGAATTAAATTTGAAGAAGATAATATCTCCATCTTCAACAACGTAAGTTCTGCCTTGTTGACTGTACTTCCCAGCAGCCATAGCTGCATTGTCAGAACTTTCCTCTTTAAGATCTTCGTCTTTCATTACTTCCGCCATAATGAATCCCTTTCCAAAATCTGTGTGAATCTTTCCTGCAGCCCGAGGAGCCTTCACGGCTTTCCTGATGGTCCATGCATGAACGTCACCTGGGCCTGCAGTGAGAAAGTATTCTAGTTGGCGTGCAGTCAACCCAGCCTTAGTGGTCTCCGGTAAAGCACTCAAGCTCATGTCTGGGTACTTCTGCTTCTCCTCAGCACTTTCAGTAACCCAGGGTAGTCTCAAACTCTCAATGCTAATGCCTCCGCTTCCCAGATGCTGAGACCACACAACCACCATGCCAGGTTAGCTGAATTTGGAGCAAGTGCACACTAACTGGCCCCAAATTTCTGGCACTGTCCCTCCATCACAAGCATGTTTGTTCCGGCAACACCCTAAATGCTACACACACTTGTTCAGGCACATTTCCCTGCCTAGGGCTCTTTTTCTTTTTGAGACAGGGCTTCTCTGTGTAACCGTTCTGGCTGTCCTGGAACTCGCTTTGTAGACCAGGCTGGCCTCGAACTCACTGAGATCACCTGCCTCTGCCTCCCAAGTGCTGGGATTAAAGGTGTGCGCCACCACCGCCCAGCCCCTCCCTGCCTAGATTATTCCTGCAGATTGAAGTCAGACTCTTTTGACAACCCAGGGGGTTCGAGCAGACACACAGTTCACTCTGTTCTCTGCCTCCTGTGATGTCGTGGGCTGCACCATTCATTCAAGCTCGTATGGACCTGCCCTGCTTCCGAGTAGCTGCTGGATCTCTCTTTAGAAGTCTGCTCACTTCAGTTGCTGGCAGGCCTGTCACTAAATACTGAGCAGCCTAAGCACAGCAGCGGCTCACTAATGGGACACATTGTGACAGAATCGATCACGTTCTTCCTGACTCTTTAGAAACTGGGTTCCACTCCTTACAGCCCTGCCCTCTGCAGACTGCTTTGCTCTGATCTAGAATGACCGGCTATCTTCACAGCACCCTTAAGGTGCTGTAGTCAAATTTTTGTGGAAATCTGGGACTTTGCATGGGAAAGCCACTTTACCCTATAGGCTATCTTATTAAAGGGTTCTTAGTCACAAAGACCTGTTTGATTTCTGTCCTTCAAAGTCTGTGGACATTAGCTTCCTCATATGTAAAATGCTAATTACTAATCTCACGGGGATGCTGAACCCTTGGAACAATGTCCGGCACAGAGGTCTACAGTACTGGTCCGTTCCTCTTCAAGACTGTGAGAAGCCTAGCGCTCCCAGGGAGCAGCACACGAGTGGAAACAGCACACACTTTGCAACACATCATTTGCCAAAGGCCTCCAAAAACACAGATCTGAGCTAAAGGCCATGGAATCATGCAGAGAGAAGCGGCAGGCAATCTCCATCTGCAGCACAGCATCGGTCTCAACAGCACGGGAACCGTGTGAGGGAGACAAAGCAGCCCCAACCCAGTGCACAGGTGAGTGAGCAATCCTGGGCAAACCAAAGTTAAACACAGGACGGGGGCAGGAGCTGGGGGTGTAGCTCTGCAGTAAAATACTTGTCTAACATATGCAGGCCTCTGGGCACAATCCCTGGCGCTGACCTAAGTGTGTTATATATACGCGTGATCAGGTATAATATATTATCAACAACTCTTCAGCAGTAAACAGGATAGTCATGAACCAAACAGAACCCAGGGCATCAGGACTGGCTGGCCACTCGGCACCACAGCTTGCCCTCCCCCCACCCCATGACAAGATAGGGCAGGGTAGACAGTTTTCAGAAGAATGGGCCTTTCATTTGCCCTCCAAGCTGGGAAACCTTTGGGAATTGTTGTTTGCTGTAATTCAACCTTTCAGGCCAAAGGTCTTGGGAGCTGGCTGTGGAAATATCTTTAGTTGGGAGAACATGGATGATCATGAGAAAGAGAAAAAAAATCTACACAAAATAAACACAACAGTTGGTGGAAAAATTTATTTTTTTCTTTTGGAGACAGGTTTCGTACTGTAGACTTGGCTGGTCTGGAAATCACTATATGGTGTAGGCTGGCCTTACACTCAGCTATCCTCCTGCCTCAGTCTCCCGAGTGCTGCAATTACAGGTGTGAGCCACCACACTTGACTGAGAAATGATTCTTTTTTTTTTTTTTTTTTTTTGGAGCCTGGTGAACTCATCAGTGCTTAGATAG
>NW_004949102.1:6758001-6761790 GCF_000317375.1 Microtus ochrogaster | reverse complement strand
AGACCAGGCTGGTCTCGAACTCACAGAGATCCGCCTGCCTCTGCCTCCCGAGTGCTGGGATTAAAGGCGTGCGCCACCACCGCCCGGCTTTGAGAAATGATTCTTAAAACTAAAAGGAAATGATGTTGTAATGCCTTCTGTATTTACTTTATTCTTTATTTTTTTGTCTTTTTAGACAGGGTTTCTCTGTGTAACAGCCCTGGTTGTCCTGGAACTCGCTCTGTAGACCAGGCTGGCCTCAAACTCAAGAGATCCACCTGGCCCTGCCTCCCAAGTGCTGGGATTAAAGGCTTGTGCCACCACACCTGGCTTCCTTCTGTGGCTCGCTAACTAGAAGGCTAATATATGTAGAACACTGGTGGAGAATCAAGTCTATGACCATGACAGATACTGAACAAGAAAAAGCTGGAGAGATGGCTTAATTCTCAGCACCCACATGATGGCTCACAACTAACCACAACTCAGTTCCAGCGAATCTGAGGCCTTCTTCTGACCTGCAGGCGCCATTTGCACATGTGTATACATATATGTAGGGAAAGCACTCATTCATACAAAATTAAATATTCTGAAAAAGTGGGGGAGAACAAAGAATTAAACCAACCACTCTCCCGTCATAAAACTTCTCAAGTTCTTGCCAGGTGGTGGTGGCGCAGCACTTGGGAGACAGAGGCAGGTGAATCTCTGTGAGTTCAAGGTCAGCCTGGTCTACAAAGGACAGCCAACACTGTAGAGAGACCTTGTCTTGAAAAATCAAAACCAAAAAAGCTTGTCATGTTCTTAGGACAAGCAAGGGGAGAAAAATCTTTCTCGAAAAAAATACACCAGTGGCTGATGTCTAAAGAAAGGCACAATCACACAAATCAAATTAAGACTGGTTACCTGGCAGGGAAGGTAGTCCAGCAGGTGGGAGACAGAGACGGAGGTCTAAATGAAGACCAAACAGAAAGAAGACGGACAGAGGACAAGAATGGAAAGTCATGAAAAGAATGCCAACCTCAAACTGAAGAGAGGCCCAGGCAGCTCTATGCTAGCAAGGCAGGGAGCAAGGGGCCATTTAGCCTTCATTTGTGTGCTGTCTTGGTAGAAACTCCTCTTGCCCCCGACATAAATCAAATATTAAAACTGAATTTATCTTTAATTTTTAGTACATATATCTCAGAAGAGAGCTTGGAAATATACATTCATTATATCCTCTTGACCACTGTGGGGATGCTCGGGAACACTATGAAATGAGGTCTGGGCTTTGATATTGGATCCCCTGTGGTTCTTATCCTGTAGACTGAACTCTAGGCTTGCTGACCATAAAGGCTCTCCTGAAAATATAAGCAGGGACCAGCCTTCAATTGGAATGTGCAGAACCGCCGGGCGGTGGTGGCACACGCCTTTAATCCCAGCACTCGGGAGGCAGTGGCAGGCGGATTTCTGTGAGTTCGAGGCCAGCCTGGTCTACAAGAGCTAGTTCCAGGACAGGCTCCAAAGCTACAGAGAAACCCTGTCTCAAAAAAGAAAAAAAAAAAAAAAAAAAAAAAAAAAAAAAAAAAAAAAAAAAAGAATGTGCAGAACACAGCTCAGAATGTGTGATCAAACTACCGAGAAGGCAGGGGAGTGAGAGCAGGGCTACAAACCACACAGCAGTGGCTCGCATCTGCTCAGAAGTCACCACACTGAGTTTACTGCAGAGATGAGGAGTTCCCCGGAGTGCGGAAAGGAGTGGTAACCGGACAGTTTCACAGCTCGACAGTCAGCCAGAAAGACAGCTACCTCAGTAAAGCCTCATCTTTTCCATAAAAACAGTCACTTTTTATTGGGTGTCAATTCTGAGGGTAGGAAATGAGTCAACAAAGACGGAGTTCCCCACACAGGCGCTGGGGCAAGGCGATCATGGTTCAGAGTGCACCCTGGGCACTGTCCCCTCTTCAGTGGTTATATGGTTGCCGTTCAGGTTTGCGTTCTTCGTAGTTGAAAAGGATGTAGGCTGCCAGCACCAAGCCATCCTAGCAGCACTTCCTTTCTTCTGACTCCTGCATGTGTTGTTCTGACTCTTTGGAATGCTCCACAATGCCTTTAGAAGTGAAATCCCATATCCATGGCTAGCATGGCAGCTGCTTCACTTTGACATCTAAAGGTTTTTTCTTCTTCACTGGTAGGACTGGCGCCATCTTGGAGTCCACGTATTCGCCAAGCCTAGTAAACTTCATCTTGACAGGAGAGTCATTCTTTCTGAACTGTGTTTGCATAGCCAACTTGTCCCAGAGACAAGGCTTTATAGCAAGGGCTCCAGCCAATCGACAACCAAAAGAGCAACAACACTAAAGGTAGCAGTTAGCAACAGTTACTAAAGCTAGTAGGTGACTAGGTGAGGGAGGCTGTATCGTAGGGAAGGAGGGCATCCAGGGAAGACAGAGCCTGGGAAGGCCTGCTGCAGTTACTGTACCCTCAGCTGCTTCCTTCTCTCCCCACAGATGAAGCCACCTGCAGCCTTCTTGCCAGGATCCACTTGGAACCTCCATAGTCTGCCATAAAGAGGCCTGACAAGAACATAGAACTGTTAAAAGGCACTGGCCAAGATGGTCCACCAGAACCTGCCAGAGTTCTGCAGCTTCCCATACACCCCAGTGCACAGCGTTCTGTGAAACAGTGACCAGACTCCGCTCATCTGAACACACCAGCTCACTGAGCGTGAATGGTGTACGTGTTTACAAAAGTGTATCTTACAGCCAGCTCCTACCTGGGATGACTCCCGCTCACCTCCTTCCTAAAGTAGCCTTTGTGACATGGTTTTCTTGTAGCAAATCTACCTTCCTAATTACGTCTTCCTTAAGCTAATATGAAAACTAATTTGTGTTTCCTAAGCTCCTAGCAGCTGGGCCGAGAATGGTGGGGATGGCCTAGGCTTACACTGGTCTGCTTAGCTAGAAATTGCCCAAGGATTTAGAATGTGTCACAAGCAATCTACATGAGAGATAATCTGTATGTGACAGCTAAGACTTCTAACTGTCAGAGTTGACCTGTGCTAAGTAACATTACATGCATTAGGAATACATTAGAAAAATAAAATACTGCCGGGCAGTGGTGGCACACCTTTAATCCCAGCACTGGGGAGTCAGAGGCAGGCAGAGATCTGTGAGTTCAAGGTCAGCCTGGTCTACAAGAGCTAGTTCCAGGAGAGGCATCAAAGCTTCGGAGAGCTGGAGAGATGGCTCAGTGGTTAAGAGCATTGCCTGCTCTTCCAAAGGTCCTGAGTTCAATTCCCAGCAACCACATGGTGGCTCACAACCACCTATAATGAGATCTGGTGGCCTCTTCTGGCCTACAGGTAGGATACTGTATAAATAAATAAATAAATCTAAAAAAAAAAAAAAAAAAAAGGCTCGGGAGAGGAGTTGAAAACAGATATTCATTCCTGCTGGTGGAGTCTGTCTCAAACAAAACAAAGTAGGCATTCCTAAAATCAGCATTTCCCCTTCTTTTTGTGAGGTTGGTGGTGAAATTCTTGGAGGTAAACATTTTGTAGAACTTGAGAATACAGTCTGGATAGCATAGCTAGAAGGAGGTATTCTACATGTTCAGACACTCCTTCCTTTCTCTATTTTTTTTATTATTATTTTTAAAGATTTGTTTATTTATTGTGTACACAGCGTTCAGCCTCCTTGTATGCCTGCAGGCGGTTGTGAGCCACCATGTGTTTGCTGGGAATTGAACTCAGGACCTCCGGAAGATCAGCCAGTGCTTTTAACCACTGAGCCATCTCTCCAGCCTGCCTTTCTCTCTCTCTCTCTCTCTCTCTCT
>NW_004949102.1:6750784-6757601 GCF_000317375.1 Microtus ochrogaster | reverse complement strand
ACTAGCTCTGTAGACCAGGCTGGTCTCGAACTCACAGAGATCCACCTGCCTCTGCCTCCCGAGTGCTGGGATTAAAGGCGTGCGCCACCATCACCTGGCTAATCTTATTTCATTTTAATTAACCTAAATAGTTACAATATTAAATACCTTTCTAGAGTTTCTAGTATGCCAATTCCACAGCATAGATGTGTATATCAGTCACAGACACACACACACACACACAGACATACTCCGTGCAAGAGCTGCCTTTGTTTAGATGGAAACTCAATCTGAAAATGGACACTTTGTATTACCCAGAAATATATTTCCTGGACATTTCCTTGTTTTCTATCACAATTCTTTCTTTCCTTTTCTTCCCTACCTTATCAATTTAGGTTAACATTTTCTTGCTCCTTAGGCCTGTCCAGGAGAAACTACACCATCATTATAAGCACCTAGTACCTTAGGTGCACCTTATGTTAGTACTGAGCATCACGGAGAGGCCGGGGCAGGCAGAGTCAGAAGAGCCAAGCTGATAGCACTGCCCTTGTTGCCCTTCTCAGAGTCGATGTCTCCGTTCCCATACTTAGATCCCTTCAGTGATTCTCAGATCCAATTGCTGGCTTTACAACAGCAAAGATTTTTTTAAAAAATCAATTTCACTTTGAAAACCCCATTTAGGTTTTCAAAATCTCTAAATTGGAGCTCTTCTGACAATGAAGATTTGGTGTAATTATAATGTCACAGGCAATTGTGCTGACAAAGCAGAACCAGCATGTCTTCTTGCTGGGCCCTTGCTCTCAGTCTGACCAACAGGAGGAGAAAGGGGCTTTGTCAGGAGCAGATGTGCAGTGGGAGGCCCAGGAAAGCAGATCTATTGAATGAAGCAGGTGCCACTTAGACATTCACAGTCCCGACTCCAGCCACAGCCTTCCCTTCATTTGATACCCTACTCCTGGAGGAGACGGAGAGAGCACCACACAAAAAGGAAGCATGCTTATCCTGCTCAGACTACTTCTCCTGCCAGACTGCTGCTGCTGGGCTCTGCACATTTGCTCTTTATTAAGCAAATGGAATAGCTGGATGCAGGGAAGTGAATCCTGTATTTATACAGGTAACCTGAGAGTCAGAAGGCCCCAAAGCAACCACACTGTGCTGTGCAAGTTATTAGAGTTAATAACAGGCGTGCTGACATTCCTTCAAAGTTCTAACAGGAGCATAAACTAGAGGAAGGTCTTCTCTTTTACCCAACATCTTTGAGAACTTTATTCTCCAAAAGCTTGTCCTGTTATGATGTGGGTCCCTGTGTGAACAGTAGCTAAGGCCCCTTGCACACAATTTACTAAACCTGCAAGAATATGAAGAAAAACCAAATAACTACTTTCTAATCATGAATCGAACAGAAATGACTACAGTTAAATTTGTTCAATTATGTATCTTAATTTGATATTAAAAAAGAAAAAAAATCTCTTTGTAGAGTATTGACTTTTAAGTGTGTCAAGCTGGCTTGTTGGCATCTGCTAATACCCTTTGGAGTGCTAAGGAACCAAATGGAAGGCATCTAGCTTTAAACATGAGAACAGCTAAGCACTACATTTGAAGGCCATAGCACAGATCAAATGAGCACTTAGAGTAGAGATGAAGGCACAACCGTCTAACATTTCACACAAAGGATCCCAACGCGCACTAGCAGCCTACCATCTTAAGGTAGAGATGAGAATCAATTTCTCATTTTCTTTCTCTCCCTCTTTCCTTCCTCCATTCCCTATTCCCGAACTCACTCTAGCAGGGTATTGCTGTGCATCCCAGAAAGGTCAGAACTTACTATGTGGTCTATACTCAAATTTGTAAGCCCCCTGCCTCAGTCTCCTCAGTGCAGGAATTACAGGTAGAACAACATGCCATACTAAACGATGTGCTAGCCCATAGGAAGGGACAGGAGACCTTGCAAAAGGCACTGTTACTTCTTTTGAAGGTGTCCACAGCACACTCTGTTTGCAGGGGCAGAGTGAATAGCTAGAGGCTAGGTCCCAGGGACAGGAAGGCCTGAGACCTCAGAAGAACACAAACTCAGCATGCCTGAGGGATATAATTCCATCAGAGGCTTCCTGAAGTAGGCTCTTGCCTCCCTTCCCCGTTCAAGTACTTCTTCTCTAGTGACAATGGTAGTTACTTCCACAGTGGTAACTGAGGGCAGATATTATGCGCATAGACATCCCAGGCACTAAAAAAGTGCGACAAAACAGTTTCTGCTGTCCCTTAATTAGTGTAAATATTACACCTCCCTGGATGGGAAAAACTGCAGAGTTAGGAAAACTACCTTCTATATATAGAGAGCTATTCTGGAAGGCACTTTGGATTTCAGAGTCAGAAGGGAGGGAGAAGAGGCTTCTGGGATGAAGACTCACTACTGCACAGCCCCTTTCTTCTCCTGGGCTACCAAAAGGCAGACTCAGTAACACCCTTGAGCAGAGATAAAGAATTGGAGGGCTCTTTTGTGCTACAGAACAAGGTCCACAGTACAGTTTCATGCTCCCATTTCTCAGCAGCATCTGTGTTTGTGGTGCACTCTGGAATTCATTCAGTAGTAATGGCTACTTTCAGACTCAGGACCCTCCAGGCTTTCCATATTTGATTGTGGGTACCATTACAAATGCATTAGGGCACCTGGCTCCAAGGACCTATAACTACAAGGAAGAACTCGCACTAACATGAGGATTCTAAGCAGAAATAAGCAAGTGGCTGCGCCAAGAAGAGTGGAGCGGACTAGGAAGAGGGACTAAGTGTTGCCACTGCCTCCTGCCTCAGGTTTTCCTACTCTGCTGTCTGCAGTCTGTGAATTACTGTCGTCATATGGGTGGCTTTTTCTTCTCTCTCTCTCTCTCTCTCTCTCTCTCTCTCTCTCTCTCTCTCTCTCTCTCTCTAACAAACAAACAAAGCCATGATAGCCAGGTGGTGATGGTGCGTGCCTTTAATCCCAGCATTTGGGAGGAAGAGGCAGGCGGATCTCTGTGAGACTGGGCTGGTCTACAGAGTGAATTCCAGGAGAGTGAATTCTGAATGGCTCTAAGAATCATTTTTATTTGGGTTGTTCTTTAGACTTCTCTGGTGATGTCTGGTGATGCACTTCCCCCAGGGAGTGTCCATTTTCAAGTCAGGACTTTATTCTACCATCATTAGTCTTCCTGATAATAAACTTTCTGATTTAAAAACAAACAAAAAAAATCTTATTGGCTTACTGGCAGATACTTTGAGTTTATCAATACACAAGTGACAAGGATCACAAGAACACACACAGAAAGAATAAAAAATGGTCTGGCCAGCCCCCATTAGCTGGATGAGGAGGACACCCAATTCTAATCCGGAGTAAACCGTACAGCACTCTAGGTGAAAAGTGTCAGCACGGAAGAAAGTCAGAACAATCGGGAACGTTCCCACAGCACACCCGTTGTTTGAGTTCCTAAGAGCAGATAAAGATGACTGGCTTTTGCCTGAAATCAATGAGATGAGGCACAAGGCACTAGTTTAGTTTGATTGAGAAAGGGACAAGCCCAGGTCAAAGGTCCTCAGTTTGGCAAGCACTGGCTTGTTTGGGAGACTAATGATAGCTTTTTAATTAATTAATCTACTTATTATTATTTGGAGGGGGTTCAAGACAGGGTTTCTCTGTAGCTTTGGAGCAAGTCCTGAAACTTCCTCTGTAGATCAGTCTGGCCTCAAACTCAAAGATTCACCCGCCTCTGCCTCCCGAGTGCTGGGATTAAAGGCATGCGCCACCACCGACCAGCTAATAATTTTTTTTTTTTTTGAGATAGGGTTTCTCTATGTATCCCTGGACCGTCCTGGAACTCACTCTGTAGCCCAGGTTGGCTTTGAACTCGTATCTTTTAATTTTTAAAACTTTATTTTTATATTATTCTTATCGTATTGCCTAGGATGTTCTCTAACTCATGGGCATGAGTGTCCCTCCATTCTCAGCCTTCTGAGAAATAGGACTACAGGCACAGTCACTATGCTTGGCTGGAACTATGGGCTCTGGGGGCGTAGATCACAAATGTGCTCTTATTAAGAATATAGCCAGCCAGGTGGTGGTGGCGCACGCCTTTAATCCCAGCACTCGGGAGGCAGAGGCAGGCGGATCTCTGTGAGTTCGAGACCAGCCTGGTCTACAGAGCTAGTTCCAGGACAGGCTCCAAAGCCACAGAGAAACCCTGTCTTGAAAAACAAAAACAAAATCATCAACAACAACAACAAAAAAAAATATATATATAGCCAACAACATGAAGACTACCAGACAAGAGGCGACTTCCAGCACTGCTAATAAATAGCAGAGAATGTGATTTGATATTATTATATTGCCCATCTATCTGGCTGCATACCCAGAGCATACTTAGAATTCTCTCTAAGTTTGTCATCCTGAAAAGGGGAGGCTGGGGAGGAGATGGGACCCAGACGGAGAGTGACAGCACCTGTACTTGAGGAGAATGTCATGGCTAGAGAGCCTACCTTCCTCTCTGAGTAGATGAGGAAGGGAAAAGGTAAAGAAACAGAGGCAGGGTCCTAGCCACAAAGGGAGCTTTTCCTTAATTCTCTGCATGGTCCACAGCATCCTGAATACACAGATATCCTTTATCCTGCAGTATTCTGGCTAAAGCCAACCCTATGTCCACTCAGGTTAGTGAAGGAAAGCCCCCCAGCCTCAGAGAAAAGAGCCTGTGGTTGTAGTATGTAATTTGGGAAACTGCTTCTCAGAAGTGCTAATAGTTCTGGACTTCCTACATCTCTGTCCCCAGGAGAAAAGAATACTCTCCTATTGCAAAGAGGACACAGCACTGTCTTCCTTAGATTCCCCGACTAGCAGGGTATCCAGCTCTTATGGGCTGACCATGAAAACAAACAGTGCTATACCCCCCCCTTCCCCCAGACAGAGTCTCATTGCATAGCTCTGGCTGTCCTTGAACTCAGTGGTCTGCCTGCCTCTGCTTCCCCAGTGCTGAGATTAAAGAAGAGTGCCACTATGCCCAGCTGAAAGTTTTCTTTCAGGCACTTAATGCCAAAAAGAAACTTTCTCTCTAAATAGGGCTGGTTGTCCTTTGACCCAGACTTCTGAGGCACAGACCTGGGAAGCCCAGATCTTGGCCACTGTCTCCCAGAGGCTGCTGAAGTGGATCCAAAGAGCTGGGCTGGGGCTGTAAGCCTTTGTCACCATAATTCCATGAACTTTTGTTTATCTGGGATAGTCACCTGGAGGAGGTCAAATAGCTGGGAAAGAAAGGGCGGGGTGGTGGCAGGTTACTGGCTAAGGCTAAATCCAGATGTTCTTGCTAAGGCCACACACATAACAAGAAACAGGACCCACAGGACCAACCAGAAAAGTGCCTTCATCACAGCCTGCTGTATAGCCTGGGACAGATAGTGACGTGGTGGAGCCTTTATGGGTGTCAGTACATTCCATCCACACGCAGATCTCTGCACGCAAGACAGTAAAGACAGGAAATGCCCCACAGCAAATTCTAAAGTAGTCCTCAGCAAGTCTCATTTATCAAAACAGCTAATTTTTGAAAAGCAGTCCAATTAGGTGGCCATTATAGAGGCTTTTTCCTTCAGGGAACCTCAAGGATCCTATTAGTGAGAGGAATCAGAGGACTCTCGATTTTCCCAGGCGTCAACTGCCGAGCTATGAAGAAAATCTAAAACCAAGCTCAACCTCTTCCTAAAGGGTTTGTTGCCAGCTATATCAGGAAGGTTTAAGTGGAAAGAGGGAATAAATTCAATAAAATATTTATGATCTCTTACCATTAGCATCTTGGACTCCAGTAAGTGCTCCAACGGCTGCTGCGGTTTCCCCAGACAGGACTATCTGTCCCCCGCCTTGTAAGGTGGCTTCAGCCAGTGTGGCGACAGCATGGGCGGCAGCTTCACTGTGGGCACAGGGACAGGACAGAGGGGACAGATGCAAGATGAGTGAAGGCACAACACTGTCCTTCCTAGGCTCTCTGGGTACCAGGCACCAGGGCTAAATGGGTAAGAGCCAAGAGTAATTTTCACTATCAGATGGCTAGAGAAGTCTCAAGTCTTACATCTTTCTGAAGCTAATGTGAAATTTTCTTTAAAACGAGGTCACTAGTGTTTGAGGACAGAGGTGTTCATTGTCAGTCTTTCCCGATCATCATCAACTGAACCCAAAGTGGAAGCCCCGTTCACAGTCACACAAAACAATCTATCTCAGTTGTCAATCACAAGGTACCATAAGAGACAATCAGAAACTGTTCCTCTAACTCAAAGATGGATGATAATCCGAGGAGTCCGCAAGCTGGACGTGCTCTCCGATCAACGTAGTTTACACACTTCCTTTTCAAATACAAAGCCATGGCTGACCACTAATGTGAATAATCCAGCTCTTCCTTTTGTTTCATTAAAAATGAAGTCTTAGTTTAAAACATTACTGTAAACCAAAGTTCTGGCATCTCAAGTTCAAGGAAATCAACAATTCCCTTTCCTACAAAGCCAACACTGCATAGAGCAGAGAAATCTGTTTAAAGGGAACACACGGTTTTAGCAGTTTGGGTCCCGTTTCCCCCCCCCCATCTTTGCTATTTGCTTTTACTATATATAAGCATTCATTTTTTATGACTCTGTAATGCCACACACTATTTTTTTGTTTGTTTGTTTTTTTCGAGACAGGGTTTCTCTGTAGCTTTGGAGCCTGTCCAGGAACTAGCTCTTGTAGACCAGGCTGACCTCGAATTTACAGAGATCCTCCTGTCTTTGCTTCCTGAGTGCTGGGATTAAAGGTGTGCACCACCACTGCCAGGCCTAGACTATTTTTTTTTTTTTT
>NW_004949102.1:6734949-6750593 GCF_000317375.1 Microtus ochrogaster | reverse complement strand
CCTGCCTCTGCCTCCCGAGTGCTGGGATTAAAGGCGTGCGCCACCATCGCCCGGCTGAAGATGGAATTTTAAGACTAAAATTTGTCATCCGAATTTCAATGATTTTAAAAACAAAATAAAAGAGCTTAGAAATCTCAGAATCTTGCCTATGAAGATGGAGGTCATCAGCTGATAACTGGGGTCCCTGAGGGAGCATGAGGAGATAAGGCAGTTTGCTCTGCAAGCTCAAGGATCTGATTTGAACTGACCACCCATAAGAAAAAAGCTGGCATGACTGTGTGTGTCCCGTCACCCAGTGCTGTTGGGGTAGATAGCAGGATCAGAGGAGTTTGCTGCCTGCCAGCTTGGCTCTAATTCAGTGACAGACGCTGTCTGAAACAGTGACAGAGCAGGACACGCACCACTCTCCTCCGGCCCCGAAGAAACACCACACACAAACTAAAAACATTTTTTTAAGTAAGCGAACACTGGCCAGCAAGATGGCTCAATAGGTGAAAGCAGAGAATCAACTCCTACAAACCATCCTCTCATCTCCATGTGTACTGTGGCATATGCAAATGTGCACATACATACGTAATAAGCAAATATTCAAAAATGCCTGAGTAAGCACACAGTAGAGAAGCTAGTGCCATTTACTTTAGCAGAGGTGGGCTAAGGCCTGGTTCCATCTTCACATAAGGCAATAGATGCAGTTCTGCTCTGAAACTGCAGGCTTTGCACCAATACAGCCATTTTCTTGCAATCCCAGGCTCTAGTGGGGACTGGTAAGGGAAGAGGCTGGTACAGATGTGTCACTGACTGGGGCAAAGCAATGCACACCTATTAAATACAGTTCTTTTATTGAAGAAGCTCAACAGGTAAGGCAATGGGCACAGTAACTCCTCAGGGAAGAGAGACAGCAGGTGCCTTTTAGAAGATGAGAAAAGAGTTGTTTATTCTTGAGAACAAAGGTAAAGTCTATGTTTTATATAGAAAAATTACAAATCTTAGGAATCCACAGACAGAATAAGGGGCCTGTACAACACAGACACTGGTGGAAACATTACATCCAGACAGCTGTAAGCAGATCCTGCTTTTAATTTCTCATTTGGGAGGATGAGGAAGGAGGAATGCCACAAGTTTGAAGCTAGCCAGGGCTATCTTGCAAGATCTTGTTCTGGGGTAGTTGGAGTAGGGGAAGCCCTGTCTGGGACCTCTAATCCTAGTTATTCAACAGGCTGAGCAGGAATAGCCAAACTAGACTATAGAGTAAGTTCAAGGCCAGCCCTGGAACCTTTGTGACACGGACCAGAAAATCATTAAAACTTAAAGTACTGAGGAGATTATGTATTGTATGTATGTATCCATCTACCTACCCATTTATATCTCTCTCTCTCTCTCTCTCTCTCTCTCTCTCTCTCTCTCTCTCTCTCTCTCTCTATGAAATAGCTAGATATACTATAGATATAACCAGGTGGTGATGGCATACGCCTTTAATACCAGCAGAGGCAGAGGAAGGCGGATCTCTGTGAGTTCGAGGCCAGCCTGGTCTGTATGAACTAGTTCCAGGACAGCTAGGGCTGTTACAAAGAGAAACCCTGTTTCGAAGAACCAAAAACAAACAAATAAATACAGGTTAAGCGCTCAGTGGGAGAACATGTGCCCAGCATGTGTGAAGTCCTAGGTTCAGTTCTCTATTGAGGAGAAATCTTTAACTTGGGCTGGGGAGAAAGCCTGGTGGTTAAGACTACTGCTGCTCTTGCAGAGGACTCAGGTTTGATCCCCAGCACCCACACAGTGGCTCACAACCACCTGTAAATCCAGTTCCAGGGGATCTGAAGCTCTCTTCTGACTTCTAATAGAACTAGCATGCATGTGGCATACATACATATATGCAGGCAGAATACTTATACACAGAAAATAAATAAACCTAATTTTTTTTTTTTTTTTTTTTTTTGGTTTTTCGAGACAGGGTTTCTCTGTGGTTTTGGAGCCTGTCCTGGAACTAGCTCTGTAGACCAGGCTGGTCTCGAACTCACAGAGATCCGCCTGCCTCTGCCTCCCGAGTGCTGGGATTAAAGGCATGCGCCACTACCGCCCGGCTTAAACCTAATTTTTTTGATTACTTAAAAATATAAATTGGGATTAAATAATGTCCCTAAGCTACCACTTTGTAAATTTTAGTCAAAACCCATTTTCAAAGCAGAACTCTAAAAGACTGATTCCGATCAGTGTGTGTGTGTGTTGGCCAGAGGCCCACCTTGTTTTCTGAGGCAGGGTCTCTCACTGGCCTGGTGTTCACCCATGAGGCTAGGCTGGCTGGTTACCAAGTCCCAGGGATCTGCTGTCTCTACTTCCTCAGTGCTGAATCACAAAAGCAAGACACCATACCCTGTAGCCGGGGGATGAGGGTCAAACTCAGGTCTGTGGGTCTGCTACACACCCCAAAGACTTTACTAAGTTATCGCCAAGACCCCTCATTAGTCCCCCTCCCATCCCACCTGAGACAGGGTTTTCTCTGTGTAGCTTTGGTTGGTGTCTGTCCTCCTGGATTAAAGGCGTGCACCACCATTACTTGGCCCCCAACCTTTTATTTGTAGATGTCCAATTTTAATCTAAAGGAAAGCGCATAGTTCGTACCTATTATAGATAAGGACCATCTGATTCACATTCTCTATCCCATCTTATTGGACCAATGTCAATCTATATATTAGAGCAACATTATATTTTAATAATATCTCTAATAATATTTTCAGTTTGGAGAGTATAACAATAAACTGAAATGTCACAATACTCCCCTAAGTATGTATATTTGTGCATCAGTTAAAAATAAAAAGAGAATGAACTTTATTTCAAAATGGTTTACTTCCTTTCCTTCCTCCTCCCTGCCCCTTGTTTTGTTTGCAGCTGTTTGTTTGAGATAGGGCTTCGCTAAGTAACCCTGGCATGTGCTTATTTATAAAATACCATGCTATTTTACTTCTTTTTAAAAACAGTTTCTACAGCTAAAGAAGGGCACATTCTAAGTTTCCCAAAAAGAAACGACCCAAGCAGCAGCTTCCTCACAATGCTGAGTGGAAGCACCGTGCTCAGCAGAACACAAAAACCACATTGACAACACAGGGTAAACACAGGCCCAGCCTACTAATCCCCACTATGTATCTCTATGCAGGGCTGCGCTGGAGACTTGAGAAGTATCTTTGCGGGGGCCTGGTTAAGAGGGACTGTAAGTACAGAAGAGCCGACCAATTACGCAAAGGGTCAACCTCATCAGGTGTCATGACATCACTTCCTTTCCCTGCTTGTCTAAGCTAAAAAGCTATTTTTTTGTTTGGTGTATGTGCGCTCGTGCATGTGTGATGCTGTGTTCTGTATTTGTTAACCATGATTCCCTTCCCATCTCCTTCCTAAAAGTGCTGGTTTATTCTTTATTTGAATTATTAAAATGAACACCACTTCCCATTTTTAATACTGGTAACTTTTCCACAGCCCTTTGGGTTGTTATGATGCTAGGGTGGGCTAAGGCTGTGCATCCCTGGGTCCTGTTCTGACTTGCAGTAAATTCTTTTAGCAGCATAGTTGAAAAACAGGTCTGCCTACAGTTGTCCTGACCCCGTCCCCTCTAGTGAATGAAGGAACCTTGTGCCTTCTTAGGCCCCCACTGCCTTTCCCCACAGCTGGCTTCTCCTTTCTCGCCCTGCACTCACATCTGCTGTTTACAGTGCAGCAGAGGTGCAGGTGCTTATTAGAGAATCATGCTTCTTCCATCTGCACCTGAAACAGAGACTGGCAACAGATTATGAAATCACTTTGTTACCATAGGAACAAAGACCAGTGGTCTCTGTGTATTTTTTTTCAAGTGGACTTTCAACAGTAAATTTTGTGGGGATAAAGGATTTCATTGCATCTCATGCAATGAGTAAGGGGTTGTCTTGGACCCACCTAATCTGACAAAGCCATTCACTCGTGGGGTACAACTTGCTTTGCTGCCAGGCTCAGCTTCTGCCAGAGGCTGAACATATCACCCCAAGACTTACTGAGCACTGGACTGACTGATTGCAGACAGATTTCAACATCCCTCTGCGCCTCCTTCAAGCCACAAGGAACCACACTCTCCTTTCTGGAGTTAACACTGTAGCCACCTCGGCTGCACCTGAGGTGCAGCTAACAAGCCCTCAGGGGACACCATTATACTCATGGCCTTTAGAAATAAGCGTGTCCTCACACAAAGGGAACCAGAATGTGCTTCAGATTTTCCACTATGTGCAGGCTTCCCAGGACACCACAAGTCACTGCAAGTCAAGGTGTTGACTAGAAGGCTAGGGTCTTGCTGGTCTTTAGTGATGGTTTGTTAGAAACAAAGTAACAGTAAGGGGACACCAGATTGAAGGAGGGGCTCTCCCTCTGAAGAGCCCTTTGGGAAATTTATCTGAGTACCTGAAAGGAAGGGGTGGAAGAGGGCCAAAGTGTACAGAAGCTATGAGTTCCATGATTCTGAACAGTACACGAATCACTGGCCTGGGAAGTTTCAGCTCCAGGTCACATGGAAATTCATTTGGTAAGTGTGAGAGGCAGAGAGTGAGCGCAAGCCTGTGTCTCAGTATTAGGAGTCTGACCAACTACACCCAACTCATAGCTTCCTTCAAATGCGTGCTTTCCAGGCCTTTAACAAAGCACCCCTGGATTCTAGGTTGCCTCATCCTGACTGCTTTTATAATCACACTCCATGATCACAATTCTGACTAGACAAGTCTTAAAGCACAGCTTGAACCCAGGCCTTGCACACACCAGACTCTCCATTGATCTAAGCCCTTGAAGTGTAATTTAATAAGATGAGCAAGGCGGCTCATACCTATAATCTCAGGAGGCTAAGGCTAAGGGATCACCGGTGTTTGAGACCAGCCTGGCCTATAGTGAGACCCTCTGGAAAGAAAGAGATTAGGGGCCAGAGGCAGACGGATCTCTCTAAGTTCCAGGCCAGCCTGGTCTACAGTGAGTTCCAGGACAGCTACGACTGTTACACAAAGAAACCATATCTCTAAAAATCAAAATCAAAACAACTAAAACAAATAAAAAACAAAGAAGGAATTAAGGGTAGAAACTAAGTTTCTCAGGGTCAAAAAGATAACAAATGGTTTAGCTGCGATTCAATCCAGAAATCTATGGGACTTTGGAATCTTCTTCTCAAACAACACACTGTACAGCGCTATACACACTGCACACAGACACATCATTGCTCTCCAGTCATCTGTATCTACCAAGTTAATTTAACAACAAAAATAGGTCTCTCCAAATCTACACTTCAGTTGATTTTTGTATGTCAGGGAAGGTGACCCCTCTCTCTGGATCTCTACAATGGACTATGTGAGACTAAGAGCCACACAGATGACTAGCAGCAGCTCTTATCATATGCCAGGCACTGATCCAAAGTGACTTTAGTTGTCTTAACACTTCCTTAAGGCAGGTATTGGTATTACTTCCAGTCTACAAAAAAAGACACCTTGGGCAATGAGAGTTTAAAAAACTGTCCAGGGTCAGCCAGCTAGCAAGTGACAGGGCAGTCCCTGTTCTTAATGATTAATCAAAGTCTGGGTCTCTGAAAATAAAATTGTGTCAATAATGAAGAATAATATGGGCATGATCTTTCCTGTCAATAACCAGCAGGTAGTGGCCAGAAGGAAACTTGTAATTCTGTTTTGGAAAAGGCCTCTCTTCCTACATCGCTCTTTCTAACTAGCCCTAAAAAGAAAAGGTTCAATTTTCCTTGGTGAGGGCTGATTAGGAACCAAAGTGCACTCGGGAGGCAGAGGCAGACGGATCTCTGTGAGTTCAAGACCAGCCTGGTCTACAGAGCTAGTTCCAGGACAGGCTACAAAGCCACAGAGAAACCCTGTCTCGAAAAACCAAAAACCAAAAACATAAAAAAAAAAGGAACCAAAGTGCAGTAACTCAG
Source organism: Microtus ochrogaster (assembly GCF_000317375.1). Classification (NCBI taxonomy): domain Eukaryota; kingdom Metazoa; phylum Chordata; class Mammalia; order Rodentia; family Cricetidae; genus Microtus; species Microtus ochrogaster. Next base: position 6,744,661 of record NW_004949102.1, on the reverse strand, counting down.
TATTAGAATGTTAGTCTAGCTTGCACAGAGGCCTGGGAGCTCTACTCCCAGGACTGTAGAAAACAAAACAACCCAGCCTCCAGTGTTGTATGACCTTCAAGATATCCCTAACTGTCACCTCTGACTGAGAAAGAATGAGTCTCTCTTAGGACAGACCGGCAATCCCATTCATTCCCCACCCCCTGCCTCCACCTGTTGAGTGCCATGGTGACAGTAGCTCCCTGTTGCATTTCCTGAGAAGCTGCCACTGCGGCCTCTGCCAGTGATGCCACCGCCTGAGTGGCTTCTGATGCTTGTGTTGTCTGGATGGTCATTTCACCTCCCTGTAACGTGGCCCAATTTTGTTCCACCTGAAGCAGAAAGAACAAGGACAGTTAACAGTCAAAACATGGAACACTATGTTTTCAGCCACATGAATGCACACATGACCTATGACCTATAATATATGGGGAGAGTTTCAGTATGCTATAGTTTGTGTAAAAAAGGGGACCGTTAGAATTTACATTTGAATTTGTGTCTGTATCAAGAAGTTCTGGAAACACACAAGAGAAATCACTGAAAATACTTTGAGTCAAGTATGGCCACACCCACCTAAATCCCAGCATTCGGGAAGCTCCCAAGTCCCAGGTCAGCCTGGGCTACATAGCAAGACCTTATCAAGAAAGGAAAAGAAGGAGGCCAGGGGAAAGAAACAGAGAAAACTGTTGGGTTTGGATGGGAAGCAGAAGGTAGACTTGGCACTACATACTTATAAGCAGTGCTTCCCTTGGCCATGTTTGCTTGAGTGCCTGCTATGTTACTCTTCCCTCCTGCATGTAACTGTATGTGCCTGCAGGCTACCATGTTCCAAAGAGAGCTCTAAGCCCAAGAGGTAAAGCTATCCAGAAGATGTCCTATTGCTGAGAGAAACTCACTGTGCTGAAGCCTTTCAAATGGTAGCTCCTCTTACATCTAGCTAGAGCAAGCCACTGTAGCCATTTCACACTTTCAAAACTCAGGGCATTTCCATGCTTGCTGCCTTGGCTAGGACATACCCCTATCCCTGTAGCCTTTGCTTTTGCTTGCTTCCCCTAGTCTGAGCTCAGGTCTATTATTCCTCTGGAGAGCACTCAAGCAAATCCATGGCACTACACGCGGGGCGCCATCTCTCCCCCCTGCTGCTGTTCACTGAATGGCTGACCATGGTTTCCCCACCACCTCTTACTGTCCTGTCTCTAGACTGCAAAGCCTGGCATTTACTGAGGGTGAGGGTGGAGAACACACTCCTTTATTTTCCTACTTGTTATTGAGCCTACCCATTTTTCAGCTGAACTGACAGTCTCTGAGAACCTACCAAAATATGTCATATAATTTCAAACTCATCACATGTGCTGGTGTCCCACTTTGAAATTCAGATCTTTAATGTCTTTGTACTTGGATGTCTTTTTCCTTTGCAGCAGAATTACATATGCCATCATCATCAGAAATCATTTGATTTTTCTAATGTCTAATGTAATCAACATGACCAATAGCAACTGGTGGTCCCATTGTGCAAGATAACTGTTTCTTAACTGCATCTTCAAATAAACTACATATTTTTAAAAGCAACATAGTTCACTTTACAATTTAATGTGGAATTCTAAATGTCCATGTAATTTGTACAGTGTCCCTAAATAACTTTAAACTGCTTAAGGTTAGAGATTTTTTTCTTTGCAACTACTTACTTAGCTGTGGTCAGCAAGAGAACCCTGAAATGGCTTTTCTTGTAAAAATACTGAAAGGATAATCCCTTTTATTGTGTATACAATATATAAAATACATTACTAATGTGAAATTCTAAATTTGTATCAGGTCAATTTAGGTTGTAGTGATCCACGAATTTTAATTGTTACAATTAACATAGTATAAAATACTTCTCCAAACTTTCATAGTCTGCTATTACATGGGTTCAAATAATACATGCTAGGCTCTTACATCTCCTTACTTATTCATGCACTACTTCAATAGGGGCATACTGAAACCTTTTTCTTACCTCTCCATCAGCCACAGCAGAATAATTCACTTGGGCAACAGTGACTGTGGTCGGCAGTTCTGAAGCATCGGCCAATGTAGCTACTGTTGCCCCCGTACCCACCTAAGAAACACGGAAAGTTAAGTGTCTGTAGATGGGCCCTCTGCCTGGCCCCTACAAAGAAGCTCCCTGAATTCAGCACAACATGCCTGGGATATGAAGAGATTACTAAAATCATCTCTCAGGGACTAGCATGAGTTTAGTATTAGAAGAGTGAGTGCATCTTATTCCAGCACTCAGTGCCAACCAACATTCTCCTCTAACCCAACGTGAACTTCAGAGATTCGTCTGCCAATAAATGGCGTTTCACCTCAGAAAAGGTGTTTTCCTGATGTGCGTGTTCTCAAGTACCCTTATCTGTTTTTCCTTCCCTTTCTCCCTCCCTAAATCCTCCTCTTTAATTCTCGCTACAGGCGATAAGCAGGCATTCTACCACTAAAGTGGACCCTAACCCAAGAAACCATTTTCAAATGCTTTGTTTGGAAATGTCCCAGAAGCTATTGATAGCTCTGAATTAAACAAAATGCAAGTAATGTAAAATACTATTCCAAGACTGGAGATAAGATGTAGCCATGTGGTAGAGTACTTTCCTAGTGTGGGCGAGGCCTTGGTCATGTTCCAAGCATCACAAGAAAGTGAAATAAAAAATAAATAAAGAGAGCACTGTTTAGAAGTTATCTTTAGGTAAGAAGACTAGAGCAGCTGTATGATACCTAGAGAAGAGTGTCTGCATAAGAAACTTCTCCAGTCTGAGGCGAGATGCCATTTGCCCACCTCCCCCAAGCCCGGGCTTACCTGGATGAGCGAGACGGTGCCATCAGGGTTACTGAAGGTTTGTACTACGGTCTGTGATGGTACGAGGTGAGCTATACTATGTGTGGTAGTGGCCTGTGTTTGTGTTTGCTGATCTTCAAAAGCATATAAAAGATCTTCCCGTCCATGTTGCTTATAACAATTTTTAACTATGGTCCGTAATGCCTGGGTCCATGAAACCTGTCACCAAAAGACCAGGAAAGCACAATAAGTCACAAAGAATTTTGGTATTTAGGCCACTATGAAATAATCATCTGTGTATTTGTTGAACCTTTTGTAGAGTTCATCACAGGATTTCTCACAGAATTATTCTGGAACAAAAAACTGATTTTTTTTTTTTCGGGCTTTCATTCCTAACCAAGGTCTGGTTTAGTATTGCTTTTATGTTTTAAGTCCTAGTCCAAACTCTCAAATTTCTCATAAGAGATCTCACTCTGATCAAGAATTATATATTAAGTCTCTTAATAAACTTCCAGATAAAGTAAAAAACCAAATGTATAGAAAAAGGAAGAAGGTTATCTAGATCAGCCTTTCTTCTCCAAGTGCTGGGTAACTAGCACACACTTGGCAGACTTCCCTCCACTGATTTCAGAGGTAACAGAAGTTGAGGCAACTGATTCAGAATGGCAAAGCAACGGGCAGCTCAGAGGAACTTACCCTCTGCTTTTGCTCTTCTGTGCGGACATCACTGCGGACATTGGCCCATGGGATGTCTTCTGGCCACCAGATAGGTTTGCAGCTTTCTTTCCCCCAGCCTGGTTTTCCCCGACCTGTGGAATACTTGAGCATCTCTGGGATAAATGCCCGGAGCTGAGCCTGAAAGAGGAGAGCATGGTTATCACAATGAAGTCATGACAGACACCTGGGACGTGCTTGTGGCCCCCACCAAAATCTAAGATCATGAAACAGGTAGTTTTCCTGAGAGTGCCAGAAAATCCCAAGTGTGACTGCTGACAGCCCATTGCTTCCTCCAGGTTACTTCTGCTTCAGGGATGACTGGGGAGGATACATCTGTTGATTAAGGAGACCTTAAAAGCTGCCATTTGAGTCGGGCGATGGTGGCACACGCCTTTAATCCCAGCACTCGGGAGGCAGAGGCAGGCGGATCTCTGTGAGTTCGAGACCAGCCTGGTCTACAGAGCTAGTTCCAGGACAGGCTCCAAAGCCACAGAGAAACCCTGTCTCGAAAAACCAAAAAAAAAAAAAAAAAAAAGCTGCCATTTGTAGACTTGTTCTTCAAAGGGCAACAATGTCTCTCTCCAAACTTGACTTTTGCTGCCGGAGACACTACTGGCACTAGGGCCTATTTTTCTCATGAGCTAACTAACAGTTCATAGCAAGGAGTGCAGCACTGTTCTGGAGGTGGCAGTCAAGTCATAGCAGAAGAAGAAAATGAGCAACAGGTTAACCATCAGTATCTGTACATGAGAGGACTCTGGAGCAGGAACGCCTCAGAGGAAAATGAAAACCAATACGAACACTAAAAGATGGGTTACATCCACAAAGAGGTGGATGCCAATAAAATAAATGAAAATAAATTGCTTTTCAGTTAATAAGGTGAAAATAACCCAAGAACTCTTCTATCAAGTTCCTTGGAAGCCAGGCCAGTGTGCACAAGTCTCAAAGTTAGATGTATTGACACTTGTGTACTTTAAATACATGGACTTCATTCAGCTTGAATCTGCAGAGCTAACTGAGATCAAATCAGGTTTAAACCACAGTCAGCTGACATACACTTCCTGGCATAGTAACTAGTGCACATGCTCAGGAAGGTTTGTGCTATGAATATTCTTCAGCAAGGGTGAAGATTTGGGGCTAGAAAAGCAGTTATGATTTTAGACCCTGCAGAGAGCAGTATCCTGCATATGCCAAGGACACATCTGTGCTGCCTTTGTACCATAAAACCAGAAGGAGAAGCCATTCTGAGCAAAGAGTCAGAATGAGTATGTCAATACTGTCATATGGAAGAATGTATCTTCTAGGTGTATCTATAATTCTTCATATAATATGGAATCCCATTCTACCAGAAGACAATACAAATTGCTATATAGTAGGGAACCATAAATCCAAATCATCTGTGCTTATGTAACCAAGACAGGTCTGGTTAATTCCTGTGCAGATAATGCCACTTCATCTCTTCCTAATTTCTTCCTACTCAGACAGTCTCCTGCCTACAAGCTCTGATTTAATACACTCCAGGTATATTTGACTCCGAAGCATCAAGTAGCAGACTAATAGAAATGTATCCACTTGCAAACCCATGCTATCAACTGGCTCATGAGGTCACTCCTCCAGTTATTTTAAGAAAGTACATCTCAAAGTCATTTTCCCTTTTATCCTGGTTTCTTGGTGTCTTTCTCTAACCTCAGATACATGCAGCAGAAAAGGGATTATATACATTTTATATTTCTTCACATACAAAACAATAGCTATCTAAAATGCACAAATGAAATAAACACACTATAAACTTAAAAGTTCCCCTTTTAGTCCCATTAGTAGCCCCTCCACAGATACACAAAGGAAAGACTATCTTTTTATATTGTTGTTGCTGTTTGTTTGGTTTTTGGTTTTCAAGGCAGGGTTTCTGTGTAGCCCAAGCTCAAGAGATCACCTGCCTCTGCCTCCTAAGTACTGAGATTAAAAGTGTGTGCCACCACCACCCAGCTGAGACTACTTTTAAACTGTCCCAAATAAATGCTAAGACGTTTTAAAAGACTTAGAAACACCTCTCTCTCTCTCTCTCTCTCTCTCTCTCTCTCTCTCTCTCTCTCTCTCTCTCTCTCAAAATAGGCAGTAACAACAACAACATTCTTTATATATCAGCCTGGTTTTGAACTTGAGATTCTCCTGCCTCAGACTCCTCAGTGCTGGGACTAAAGGTGTGGATCATCATGCCTGACCTGAAAGGATTACAAAGGAAAATCAGCTATCAACTGTTTAGCATGGAAAGAGTTAAATAATGCCTTTCCAGACTTTAACTCTGTGTCTTCATTACCAGCTGGATTAATTACTGGTCCTAGAGAGTTTGGGAAAGCAAAGCTTCTCAATGTGCTTGTTAAGGAAGGTTCATTTATAATCCACAGGGAGCCAATCAACAGGGTCAGTAAAGGCAAGGCCTTACTTCTCAGGCTGGGCTTTAATTGGGCTAGGACACGCTAGCTTGGTGTCTCATTCTGACGCAGGTCTCTTTGTGAGCCTATAGGACACTAGGTTGGCCAGTAAACTTACTCCAAGTAGAAAACACTACTCCTTCCAGGGCACAACTGGAGAGAAAGGGCATCAAATTCATGTAAGCAGCAATTAAAAGTCAAGATTATAGGAGCTAGAGAAAGGGCTCACTGAAGAACACTGGCTGCCCTTCCAGAGGACCCAAGTTTGATTCCTAGAACCCACATGGTAGCTCATAAGTCTGCTAAGTGCAGTCCCAGGGGATCCGATGCCCTCTTCTGGTATTACAGGCACTGTATGCATGTGACGCAGATACACATATGAAGGCAAAACACTCACACATATAAACATAGAGATTATGTGGAAGCTAAACTATGTATGGTGACCTATGTCTAATCCCAGAACTTGTGACAGGAAGGCATGAAATCAGTTCAAGGTCATCCTTAGCTACATAGTAACAAAAGAGCCAAACACATATACATCATAGGTGGTTTTAAAATAAGATTTTATAAAATGCTAAATAGTCTATTTGAAGGGCTGGGACATGTCACTAAATGGTAGAACACTTCATTCGCATACTCAAGACATGAGTTTTGATTTAGCGTTTGGATATATAACAAAAGCCTAAACTAGCTAAAATGAATCAATAGCTCTTACTATGTCAGAAACCTGTCATTTGTAAACTCGATTAGTTATCTACTGTTCAGCAAATGTAGTATCCTCAACACATTCCAAAATGCCATTCGCCGCTCATTCCCTGTATCTTTAAACTCCAGAGATTTTTGAGGATCCTCATTGGTATTTAGGCTCAATTGTAAGGTAAGAACTCTAAAGTTAGTATGCCTCCCAACTCCATCTCTACTGTACTGGTCTGACAATATAAAGTCAGGGTTCCATATCTGTGAGTTAGGTATCTAAAAATTCAACCAATTATGAAACAAATACTCGGGGTTAAAAAAAAAAGTCACCTATACTGAATATGTACCAACTGGTCTTTTCTGTCATTATTTCCTAGATAATACAGTGCTCTGAGAGAATGGTCTGTACCTTGTAAAGTTTTGTTACTTGTATTTTAATAAAACACAGATTGGCCAGTAGCCAGGCAGGAAGTATAGGCGGGGCAGTCAGGCAGGAAGTAGAGGCAGGCAACGAGAACAGGAGACTCCTGGGAAGAGGAAAGGGTGAGTCTGGCACAGAGGAAGCAAGATGAGAATGCCTCATTGATAAAGGTACCAAGGCACGTGGCTAACACAGACAAGAGTTATGGGCTAATAAAAGTTATAAGAGTTAATAAGAAGCCTGAGCTAACAGGCCAACCAGTTTATAATTAATGTAGGCCTCTGTGTGTTTTCTTTGGGACTGAATGGCTGCAGGACCAGGCAGGACAGAAACCATGGTCAACAATACAGTCTTAACAATTACTTATATGGCATTTATATTCTATTAGATGATATTATAGATAATGTAGAGATGACTTAAAGTATATGGAAAGATTCAGATAGATTTCATACAAACACTACGTACCATTTTCTGTAAGGGTATGTATAATGAGTCCTCTATGGACACTAAGGATAACTGTGTAACAAATTTAAAGAGAGAATAGCACATATTAAACTATGAAGAAAAGGAAGATTTCTATAGTCGTCAAGAAAATCGTGATGTGGTAGAAAACGTAAACTGGAGACTGGAGTCTTTTTTTTTTTTTTAAGGATTTCTCTGTATAGTCCTAGTTGTCCTGAAACTAGCTCTTGTAGACCAGGCTAGGCTCAACTCACAGAGATTCACCTGCCTCTGCCTCCCAAGTGCTGGGATTAAAAGCATGTGCCACCACCCAGTTCAACTGGAGACTTTTGTCTTCTGTGTGTGTATGATTCATGCTATGGCATTTGTGTGGATGAAGGTCCCCACTTTCTACTACCTGAAAAAAGGTCTCTCATTCCTGCTCACCACTGTGCCCACCAGCCATGTTGGCCTGTGAGCTCCTGGGATTCTCCGGTCTCTGCCTCCAATCTTTCTGTAAGAGGTGGGATTGCAGACATGTATTACCCATGCCTGACTTCATGTCATTCTGGGGATTTGATCAGGTCCCCACACTTGTGAGACAAGCCTTTTATCCAGAGACACACCTTCCCAACCAGATGTTGTTATTTTAATTTGAAATGAGGAATTCAAAGTTGACAGACCAGTTTATAACAAAATGTGTATTTCAAGGGCATTAGAGAACTAAAGCCCAATGATTTTCTTGCTCACTATCTGGATTATCTGCACTACCAACTTCTGATCAGAGATGATAAAGTGGCTAATCCTAAAGAGAAATATAGTTGCCAACACAAACACTGGCATCTTTGGAACACTAGCTTTTCTCTATCTCATTCTCTCCTCACTCAAAACACATCACCAGAGGAAGCACGAGAAGAGCCAGTGTGAAAGTGTTGACTCAGAATGAGTGAAGTCATGGCCGGGCAAACAGAGACACTCATTCAAAGACTTGGTCAGAAAGTCAAACTTCTGCTTCCCATTCTCACAGCCCAGGAAACTCTTAAGTGCTGCCTTCAAATGCCACCTTTCTTCCTCTCAGATTGGTCAGTCTCTGCTGGCTTGTGGTAGTTGTATTCTTTTTGTAAACCACACACTAAAATAACAGGTCAGCTTAACCTGCCAATTCAGTGCCCCGCCTGGAAGCCTTGACTGAGGAATAGCTTTCCCTGTAGACCAAATTCTACCCCTTACATTAATTAAGGTTAGAAGGCAGCTTTGTTATTAGAGAAAGTGTTGTCTCGTCCAAAACTTAGGATGTACTTTTTCACTTAACATTTTGCTGTATGAATCTTCTTTGTATGAACAGCTCATTTCTTTTTCTCTAACAGTTGCTAATATCTGTTTCTCATGTTATTGAACCACTCTTCTATTGATAGGCATTTAAGTTATCTAGGGAGTTTTGAGCCACCACTGCCTCCTGCTCTTTCCCCCACCCTCCCACCCAATTCTTCTTCCTCCTCAAACTCGGAGATTTTTCAGCCTCTGCCTCTAGAGTAACGGGTTAAAGGCATGCACCACTAAGTCTATTGTGTATGTGTGTTCTTAAGAAGAAACTCTGGAAAGTGAAACTGCACCCAACACTGACAGACACCATCTGTCCTGCTCCCACCCACAAGGTCATAGTACCCACTCGTTCACATGTGCTTGTTATTTTATGTGATATGTCTAAGTGTTTTCCCTGCAAGTATGACTGCGTATCACATGCATGCCTGATGCCCATATTGGCCAGAAAAGATACTGTATCCCCAGAACAGGAGTTACAGAAGCTGTCATGCAGGTGCTGGGAATTCATCCCAGGTCCCCTGCAAATTTAACAAATGCTCTTAACAACTGAGTCATCTCTTTTGTAAAACTTTCCCATACTTTTCATAAGCTATTTATAATAATTAGCGTATTTTCCGAATTTTTTCTTATTAATCTGAAGTGTTAATCTGTTCTGCATATTAATTCTTTACCATATAAGCTGCAAGTATTTCCTTGGTCTTACAGTATCCTAAATGTATAATTTACATGGTCATTATCCCTTTTCTTATTAATATTCTTGATATACTTTTTTTTTTTTTTTTTTTTTTTTTTTGGTTTTTCGAGACAGGGTTTCTCTGTGGCTTTGGAGCCTGTCCTGGAACTCGCTCTGTAGACCAG
>NW_004949102.1:6734227-6734788 GCF_000317375.1 Microtus ochrogaster | reverse complement strand
CTCGAACTCACAGAGATCCGCCTGCCTCTGCCTCCCGAGTGCTGGGATTAAAGGTGTGCGCCACCATCGCCCGGCCTCTTGATATACTTTATGCTTCTCTGCTTAACGTCTAAAAAGTTGTTGATTTTTTTGATTGGTCTGCCATGCATGCCATGGCATGAGGACAACTTTTAAGAGTCAGTTTCACTTTCTACCATGTGGGTCTCCAGTTCTTAGGCTTAGAGACAAGTGCTCACCCCGCCCTCCTCGCCCTTTTCGGTTTTTTTGGAGACATGGTTTCTCTGTATAACAGCTCTGGCTATCCTGGAACTCACTCTGTAGACCAGGCTGGTCTTGAACTCACACGAACTCACACTCACAGAGATCCACCTGCCTCTGCCTTCCAAGTGCTGGGATTAAAGGTGTGACTACCACTGTCAGGTTTGAGGCAAATTCCTTTAACTGCTGAACTAACTTGCTGGCCTACACCATGATGTGGGAGTGTCATATATCAATCTGTTGATTTCATTGGATAAGTAATAAACAAACTGCTTGGGCTCATAGCTTAGAACATAGGTGGGT
>NW_004949102.1:6730053-6733142 GCF_000317375.1 Microtus ochrogaster | reverse complement strand
TTCCTTCCTTCCTTCCTTCCTTCCTTCCTTCCTTCCTTCCTTCCTTCCTTCCTTCCTTCCTTCCAGTGGCACTGAAGCATGAGCTAGGGTATGGTGCATGTTAGACATGTATCTACCATCAAGCTATATCCCCTCTACCTAATTATTTTACAAAGCATGGCATATTACACATTCATACTCTGAAAACTTCAGACAGTAGGAAAACCTCACTGAGTGTGGCAGCATATGTCTGTAAACCAAGTATTTGGGAGTCAGAGACAGAAGGACCAGGAGTTCAAAGTCAACCTGCCTGAGTTATATGACACCCTACCCACAAAAAAGGAAGTCTGCTTTTAATGGAGAGGCAGTTTGGAACTACTGTTTATAACAGTGGATAATACAAAATCTGAGGGTTTAAAACTGCAGCTGGCCGGGTGTCGGTGTGCACCTTTAATCCCAGCACTTGGGAGGTTGAGGTAGGCGGATCTATGTGAGTGTGAGTTTGAGGCCAGCCTGGTCTACAGCGTGAGTTCCAGGACAGGCTCCAAAGCTACAGGGAAACCCTGTTTAGGAAAGATAAACAAATAAATAAATCCATCCACAAAGATTCAGACTTAGCTGGCCTGGAGTGTGAACCGCACACTGAAGTTTTAAATCTCCCAGGTGAGTGTGAAGCCATCCTTGAAGACCAAACTAGAACACACTTTAGTCCAGCTGCCTTCCTCTCCTTTAAATCGCTTTCTTTACAACACAAAATCTACTGCGCTGACATGCACAATTCACGGATATTTGAGCACTCACCATGTGTAATCTCATCACTATTTCCAGAATTTTTTTTTATTTATTATGTATACAATATTCTGTCTGTGTGTATGTCTGCAGGACAGAAAAGGGCACCAGACCTCATTACAGATGGTTGTGAGCCACCATGTGGTTGCCGGGAATTGAACTCAGGACCTTTGGAAGAGCAGGCAGTGCTCTTAACCACTGAGCCATCTCTCCAGCCCCCCAGAATTATTTTCATCATCATCCCAAATAGAAACTATGTTAAAACTTTAACTGCATTTGGATTCCCCCGGTCCCTGGTAACCTTTACTTTTTATCTCCACGACTTTACCTCTTGGAGAACACTCACTTTTGTGAGGTCTTATGCTCATTTCCTTTACTTCATGTAACATAATGTTTTCTGCTCTTTGTGTAGGAAAGACCCGACCTGCGTTTCATGGAAACAAACAAACAAACAAAAAACCTTCAAAAAAACCCAGACTAGACTGACAGTTCTCTAAGGAAAATGAACAGAGTTTGTGAGTGTCTTCCTAATGAAGCAGCTGCAGAGTGGACTATTTCGAAGGCTTTCCTGAAACTCATGAATTACTGCTCGGTTGCATCACCACTCCCAGGGACTACTTACTAATGCAAGGGAGATGGCCCAGTGAGGATAGAGGAAGACAGCAAGTTCAAGGGGCAGGAGAGCCAAGGGAAAGAGGAGGAGAATGAACCAGTGATACTGCAGGCTTTCCAGGGATGAGGAGTTTTCTATAATTCCACCTATAATACACTCTTTACCTCTATCTTTTCAAACAGCTCTCTCAAAAATGTCCAACCTCTACAGACTAAGAGCCTTTTCGTACTCACCTGGGCACAGGGAACTGTCTCTTTCTCTCCTCTCCCCTAACGCACTACAGAGCACTGGTTAGCTTGGAACTCACTGTGTATCCTCAAGAGATCCACTTCCCCGTCTCCCAAGTGCTGGGGTGAAAGGCTGTGTCATTCCCCTCCCCCCAACCACCAAGAAGACTGTTTTAAGTGATAAAAACCCTTCAGGAACAATGTAATTCTCAGGCTCGGAGTGCAGCTGAGAACTAGCAGCACTAACAGCTAGGCCCCAGGCCTCGTTCCAACCTCAGCAGGCATCTGACAAGATGCAGAGCAATGTCTGAGCATAGATGAAGCCCACTCTCTAGACCCTGGTCTGACTGACATCCTACAACAATTTATTAACACAACACTCCAAGTTCCTGAAAAACAAGGCATACGCAGCAGCACACAACTAGAGTCTCTGTTACCTGGCAGATGGAGGCAGAACTGCTTGAACTCAAAAAGTTCAAGACATTCTAGTTATGGTGGCACATACCTTTAATTCCAACACTTGGGAGGCAGAGGCAGGCCCAGAGCTATATAAGGAGGCCATATCTCAAAACAAAACACAAACCAATTTAAGGAAGTCATAAATTACCCACAGAGTCTGAAATCCAGGCCATACTTGTATTTTTTTTCTTTTTTTGGCTATAGTCATATATGAATTCTGCTTTCTTGCCTATAGTTCTCTCTCTCTCTCTGTCTCTCTCTGTCTCTCTCTGTCTCTCTCTGTCTGTCTGTCTCTCTCTCTCTCTCTCTCTCTCTCACACACACACACGCACACACACAAAATAAATGAATAATTTAATAGTGTGCCTTCCAACACTTGGTAGCTCTAAAGAAATCCAAGCTGGTAAAAAGAGTTCTTGCCATTTTTTGTTCCAATATAAAGAAGAAAAGTGTTCTTTGGTCAAAACAGAGCAGAAACATTATCAAACTTGAACCATAAAAAAAAAAAATTCAAGCTTATGATGAAAACAAAAAAAAATTGATTTGTGATTATAAAAACAACCCATAAGGAAAAAAAATCACAAAATTAATAATTGGTGTTTATCTATCTACAAAGATAATGAAAATCATTCATGATGTCATCATGCAATAGTAATCACTATAGTTTGAGGTACATTCTTATAAACTTTAGTGCACACACCTGGGCATGTTTTGTATACATGTTTTAGAAAATAAGGTCAACCAACTCTAACTTTGTGTTATCTGAATTAAAAAAAACAAAAGTCTACCCTTTAAAAAGAAGTGAAAAAACAATAACCTAACCTCTTATAATTAAGTACATGAGAAATGCAGTTTTACAAGTTGCTTGTTATACATCCCAGATACTACTCTACTCCAAATACAGAGCACTCTTTTTCGTACCTACTAGGTCACTGAACGGTATAGAACCGTCATCTTTGCGTCATGGCATGCCTCCTCCCGTGTAAGCAGTTGGCATTCCTATTATAATTTTTTTTTGGGGG
>NW_004949102.1:6724628-6729953 GCF_000317375.1 Microtus ochrogaster | reverse complement strand
GAACTCACAGAGATCCGCCTGCCTCTGCCTCCCGAGTGCTGGGATTAAAGGCGTGCGCCACCATCGCCCGGCTCTCCTATTATAATTTAACCCACTAGTTAAGTTATATATTCTCAAACCTTCCTAATGTAAACAATGCTGCCACAAACAGTAAACAATCACCCCAGCTTTATTAGAGAGCAAACCACATACCTTTTAAAGATTATTTATATTTTTATTTTCAATTACATGCACGAGCTGTCAGGTCTGCTGGAACTGCAGTTATAGGCAGTTGCAAGCTACCCAACACAGGAGCTGAGAAGCAAATTCAGATTAAATGCTGAGCCATCTGTCCAATTCTGGACACGCACACTTTAAACTTCACTCTGCACTACTCTGTTCCTGCCAGCTTACATTCTCAGGGGCAGTATGTAGAAGTACTTTTCCCAAACATGGCTCTTGTCTATCTATTCAGGCTTGGTTTGAAATTAAACACTCTTTTCATTACTACTATTAAACGGGAAAGGCTTTTAGATCATTAAAACTGAGAGATATTTGGCTCAGCTTCAGATGAACGTATATGAGGAAGAAAATGCCAGTTTCTGAATACTTAAGAGATTTCCATCCAATTAGGACTGGTCTTTTGTTACCCTACTTATTCCTCCTCACACTGTAATTACTGTTTATTTACTGTGGGGGCAGAAGACAACTCTGGAGGTCAGTTCTCTCTGTCCACCATGTGGACTCCCCAGCTCCTTTAGAATGTCAAGGCACCCAGCTATCTGTTATGTTCGTTTCCTGTCGTCGTCTGTAGCGAGGGGGACAGCAGGGAGTGCATGGCAGTGAACACGCAGGCTTACGACAAAACACCATCTTTCCTTGGCTCTGTCACTGTGCCATGATCTATCTACCGAGTGTGTGGCGTGGAATGGAGCACACTGAGGTTCCAATGTTTTCCTTTCAAACAGTAGCTGTTTGCTCTAACTTCTGTGATATTGAATGTTCTTTATGAAAATCAGCATTTAGGCATGTTCATTACCATCAAAACCTTGGACTATTTCAACTAACACATCAAGCATGGCAGTAAGGGAGAAAAACCCACGCAGAAAATGGTTCTACACTAGTATCCTACACCAAAGGAAAAGCTGGTTTTACATGTATTTCATGGCTGAGAGAGCAGATTCTTTTTTTTTAAAATATTTATTTATTTATTATGTATACAATATTCTGTCTGTGTGTATGTCTGCAGGCCAGAAAAGGGCACCAGACCTCATTACAGATGGTTGTGAGCCACCATGTGGTTGCCGGGAATTGAACTCAGGACCTTTGGAAGAGCAGGCAATGCTCTTAACCACTGAGCCATCTCTCCAGCCCAGAGAGCAGATTCTTAAAGGTAACCATGCACAATGGAACCAGCAAAAGAATGTAATACCAACTATGAAAACCTAGGAATATGCCTTTCTTTCTAAGCCATTACTGAAATACTCCACAGAAAGGTCACAGTTCAGGTTTAATATTATTTTCTTTAGACAGGGTCTCAGCTTTCTATTTATAAAATGCAATGTTACCCAAGTTCAGACCTATTCACGGAACCAGCTGACCATGACATTATTGAACTCAGTTTTGCTCCAATAGTCTTAGGTCATTTCCTAAACAGGTACTATTGTTCAGATGGCCTGAGATTTTAGGTGCTGGACATCTGAACTGAACAGCAGTAAAAAATTAAAGTTATTGCTCTATAATTGTACATGGAGAAACAGACCAAAACCAAAAGTTAGTGAAAAAGTCAAGTGTGGTGGCACATGCCATTAGTCCCAGCACTTGAGACAGCTGCTTTGAATTTGAGGTCAGCAAGGTCTCCATAGCAAGTTCCAGTTCAGTCAGGGCTACATAGAGGGACCCTGCCTCAAAAGCCTGTTTGGAGGGTGAAGGTGCAGCCCAGCCTCTTACGCTCATCTCCCTTGACACCTGAACTAAGAGTTTCCAGGTCAAACTGTTCCCAAGCAGAAAGCTTCCTTCCCTAGCACAGAGACCCCAGAGAGGGTGGTCAGCAGAAAGGAGGGGCATGTATGTGCTCGGTCAGGAGGCGGCCCTGGGACTTTGTCTTCTCCAAGGCTGCCACATTCTAGTGTGTGTCTGTGTGTGACCACACATTCTAGTGTGTGTCTGTGTGTGACCACACATTCTAGTGTGTGTCTGTGTGTGACCACACATTCTAGTGTGTGTCTGTGTGTGGCCACACTACCCAAGACAAAGCTAGAAAAGTGAAAAGAGGCCCGCCCACGGCTGCATCTCTTGTCTTTGCATCTCCTCCTCACTTCCCGCCCTGTACCTGGGTCATTTTGTCCACAGAGACAGGAATCCCGTCTATGGTGAGAGGTGGCAGCTCTGAATTAACCTCCTGTGGCGCAGGGGCGTGTTCTGCCAGAGCAGACTCCAAGTCTTCCAGGATCATGCTCTTGTACTTTCGCACCTGCAGGGAATTAGGAGCAGAGATAAACAAGATGCTCAACAGCCAGGGAGGGATGGTGCTAAGCAACAAGAAAGTGGTTGGGCTGGTGTCCCTTAGCCACCACAGAGCCCCAAGAACAAACACTCCTCCAAGTAGAAGGTGAAAATACCCATTGGCCCCAAAGACACCACTGAACAGAATCAAATAAAAAGATGATGAAATTTTAGGTTAATAACAATAGGAAGGAGCCAGTAGAAAAGTTTTATAGAACTTAAAAGTCATGTTTTCTCAATCCACAGAGATCCATCACTTGTTCCAGGTACAATGTAAATAATATTCATTACTCTGCATTTCCCAGGCCAGTTGTATAGGTCACATCAAATATGACAGTTCACTGTCAAAATCATTTTCCAGATCTGAGAACTTACGTCTCTAAACTCTAATGTATTTGAAACTGCTGCTATTGTTTGAGAATGCCAGGTACCACATGGACAGGAGATCTAAGTGCTTAAGAGGCTGGACTGAAAAGAATCAGACAAAGCAAGAGATGGATAATACATCTCAGTGCCAAAAGTACCATTACTAGTAAGGCCTGAGGCTAGGGAGCCCCACTGGTCAACCTCTCCTCCCTTCAGGTACTCCCCGGAGACAGTGGTGAACTCCAAAGCCATGTGCCTCACTGCGTGTCAGTGCAGTTCTGAATCAGTGTTGTTCCCTGACTCTATTCTTCACCAATGTAGTGAACGGTTATCTCAAGACAGCAGATCCTCCTGCAGAGTGCAGTAAGAAGAGGAGGCATGCTGGCTAACGGTGGTGCACACCTTTAATCCCAGCATTTGGCAGGTGAGTTTGAGGCCAGCCCGGTCTACAGAGCGAGTTCCAGACAGCTAGGGCTACACAGAGAAACCAAGAAACCCTGCCTCAAAAAACAAAACAAAAACCAAAACACACACACATACATACCAAAAAAATTATAACCCAACTAATTCAGTTTTATACTAAAACAAAAAAGTTTCAAATGCATCATCAGTATGTTTATTATGGCATATGCACTGGCAATATATAGGCTTCTAATCCAAAAGGGGATTGGGGCATGGAATAAAGTGTGAATCTTCCAAGTCTGGACTTTTTAAATTTAGTGTATCAAGTTGAATTTATGCGTGCAGGCCCATAGGAGGAATGAAAATGGTATAAAAACACCTTTGATTGTGCTGGCAATACCTGGCATTCGAAAATGAGAAAATACTGGGTTATTATTATTATTATTACATTAGTCAGTATCAAATAGTTTCATTCTTTTGGGTGGGGGAGTTTGAAATAGGATTTCTCTGTGTAGCCCTGGCTATCCTCGAACTCCCTTTGTAGACCAGGCTGGTTTTGAACTCACAGGGATCCACTTGCCTCTGCCTCCCAAGTGCTGGGATTAAAGACGTGCGCCATCACTGCCTGTTAATTTCAGCCAATTTTATGGATCAGGAAAAGCCATATTCTGTTTTTTTGCTAAACAATGCTGTATAATTCCTTGACAATGCTCATTTAAAAATGCCAATGGAGTACGTTTTAGAGTAATTTGCAACAAAACAATTCCAGGTGAACACAGCACTCCCATCTAAGCTTGCTTGGTAAAGTAGATTTCTGAGAATCATAAAGCCGGTATTTCAATTCCATCTGATCGCTCAATTCTGAGATGTATCCCCACCCCCTACTTACAAACCTCATCTTCCAGTCCTCTAAAATCTCAGTGCATCTAAAACTGTTGGCCAGCCTCCTCACTAGTTTTTGCTTCTAGCAAGTTCCTTTCTGCTTCTTATCCAAATACTGCCTATTTTTCAAAGTCCAACTCAATTTCCACATATGTTCTGAAAGACCTTCTCAAGTGTTCCTGTCTTTACCTTCCTGCTTTAAATTTCTGGTCTCAAATAATTATGTGTCATTTATAGTACTGTTCCCAGAATAGTGTGCACAATGGCTACATGACCTGCTGAGCAGTCTTTTTTAACACGTATCATGAAATATTTCATGTATTCAGATACACAGGAAGGTACATTACCACATATTCTCATGAATACCAGGGGCGGAAGGTTAGGTTTAGGGTGTTTACACAAATCATTACAATTTTGTACAGATTTACTGTTGAAAATTTAGAAACTGGCCGTTAGTCAGGTTGCAAATAAACAACCTTGAAGAATACACCGTGATTCTTCTGTATTTCTGAAGAACTCTGGACAGGAGTACTCTTTGGAAAGTTCTATAAAGATCTTTTTAAAACTGTACACAGAAGCCACTGAGACTGCAAGTATCTGGGGTGTGACTGAGAGCTGCAGGAGCACGGAGCAGACCTCACACTGGACTCTGGATGACCAGGAGCCTGCTCCAGCTCCCCCACCGACTCTGGACTCCTAGGTTCGTTTGTTTTACAGCAAGATGTTGTACTTATTTTCTCCTGCCTCTCGACATGCACGTGCTATGGCACTGTGTGTGAAGGTCAGAGGACAGTATGTAGAAACGGATCCCCTCCACCATGTGGATTCCAGGTACTGACTCAAGACACTGGGCTTGTCAGCAAGAGCCTTTATCCACGGAGCTTTATCAGTAGCACAGATGTCTGGTGTCAAGACTTGAAAATTAAAGCACTTATATGTGAGTGTGGGTCCACACACAGGTCAGGACTCAGCAGTCTCTGCAGGAGCAGTGGGATCACAGACGCAGGCTACCACACCCAGCTTGAATTCTGAGGATTCAAATAAGGGCCCCAGGCTTGCATGCTAAAGTGATTCAGCAAAGGAGCAATCTCCCCAGCTATACTTTGAAAACATTTTTCTACATTTTATAAGGGAAACCACTTTCTAAAACCTACATAACCGCCGGGCGATGGTGGCGCACGCCTTTAATCC
>NW_004949102.1:6703938-6724438 GCF_000317375.1 Microtus ochrogaster | reverse complement strand
AAAAACCAAAAAAAAAAAAAAAACAAAAACAAAAGCAAAAAACAAAAACAAAAAAAACCCTACACAACCAAATGAAGGACACAGTCCGCTTATCTATCAGGAAGAGGAAGGAAATAAAGGTAGTCAGCTGGTGATCATTCCAGAGCTACCTCAGCCCTTTCTGATTGAGTGGTTTGTCCTCAGTGGGCTCAGCTAAATGCTCCAGGCGCCTGGCTCTGACTAAAGAGTTCTACCTTCAGAAGCCCTGGAGTTCTTGGGAAGTTTTTACTATGTTATTCAAGAAAATATTTTAGGCTATTTCTAAAAAGCTCAAGAAAGTCCACGGTCCACACAGAGCCAGCTGCCCTCAGAGCAGTCCCAGCAATTCAGCCGCATCACCGCCTAGGCCCAGCGCTCTCACACCACTCCCCTTTAGTTTATGTCGGCAGACAGATTCACGTCTGTTCCCAGGGAAGAAGGAACTCTTGTCCTCATTGTACACACAGGACATCGAGGGAAAATGCAAGTGGAAAATATTTCCTTCCTTCCTTGCTTAAATTAGGGGGTGTGGAAAGATGGCTCAGTGGTTAAGAATGCTGGCTGTTCTTCCAGATGACCTGTGTTCAACCTCCAGTACCCACATCACATGGTGGCTTACAACTATCTGTAACTCTAGTGCCAGGGGACCTCATGCCTTCATTGGGCCTCCAAGAGCATACATGCACGAGGCATGCACTTACAAGCCACACACACACAAAACAAAAACAACAACAAAACGCAAGAGTAAAATTATGTAGACCAAGCTGGCCTTGAACCCACAAAGATCTATCTGCCTCTCCTGCTGGGAATAAAGGCATGCGTCATCATGCCCAACTAAACCAACTTTTTTGAAAAAAGCAAAAGATATTTTTAAAAGATATACCCAAATATGTGATTAATAATACGCTTCCAGTTTAACTCATAAAATCATTATCCTGGAATCATCTAGTGTTTTGTTTCAGATATGAATAAAAACTTTCACATTTTTTTAAAAAGTGGTATCTAATTTAGCTCAAGATGGCCTTGAACTCAATTTGTAGCCAAGAACGAATGACCTTGAATACCTGACCCTCTTGTTTCCACACCTCCTGGATGTGAGACTACTTGTACCATGGCGGGTAAAGTGCTTAGGATGGAATTCAAGACCTCACGCATATTAGGCAAGGGCTCTCCCAACTGGGCTGTTGCTCAGTTCTGTACTGGTTTCATAACAAATCAAATACTGTCCTTTTGTTCACTGCTCCTGGTGGGGTACAATACCTTAAGTTAGCAATGAGAAACAGCAATGAACATTTTTTTAAAAAATCATCATTCTATGTGCACAAGGCATAAAACAAGTCAAGCATCAAACTAGGTTCAAGGTTCTACCATCCACTCTGTTCCTGATTGACAAATGAACGCAAGCAATAAGGTATCTTCCGCCAAGGTGCTGATCTTTTTGGTTTCAACCTGCACAAAGTTGTGGGAAATATTATTTTAAGGTGTGTTACTTTTATTTATATTTGTTTAACTCTGGGAAGCTGTGATACTTTGCCTGTCTTGAACAACTGATGGTCTGAATGGCCAATAGTGAGGCAGGAGAAAGGATAGACGGGGCTAGCAGGCAGAAAGAATATATAGAAGAAAACTGGAAAGGGATTCTGAGTAGTGGCCCGAGAAGGAGGAGGATATCAGGGGCCAGCTACCCAGCAATCCAGAGTAAGAGTTACGGTAGTAAGAAAACGGGAGGCCGGGCGGTGGTGGCGCACGCCTTTAATCCCAGGACTCGGAAGGCAGAGACAGGCGAGAATCTTTGTGAGTTTGAGGCCAGCCTGGTCTACAACAGCTAGTTCCAGGACAGGCTCCAAAACCACAGAGAAACCCTGTCTCGAAAAACCAAAAAAAAAAAAAAAAAGATTCCAGGTGTGATTCATTTGGGCGCTGGATGGTGGGCTCCCAAATCAGTCCAAAGAGCACAATATCATATTACTACATAAAGTAGTTTGAAAACCAGTCGCCACTTTCCATCCCTAGAGAGGTGGAAGAGGCGGAAGAAAATAATGAGCACTGAACTGGAAAGAGGAATAAAAAGAGAAAAATCTACACAAAGCAAAGGGCTTCTGGGAACACAGCTGAGATCTGACTTACCACGTTCTCCAGAGGTGCTGCTCCAAACACCTTAAAGACGGGGTTGGGTTTGGAGGGTGAGATACAGAGAACAATAGCTTGCTGTCCCACTCGAGTAGTATATTCATCTAACGTGGCTCTCAGCTTCCTGAAGAGAATACAAATAAAAGGTTACAGGATGATAGAAAATACCGTGATGGAACAGACTAAACTTGCTATGATTTGAGACAATTCTGATCA
Source organism: Microtus ochrogaster (assembly GCF_000317375.1). NCBI lineage: Eukaryota > Metazoa > Chordata > Mammalia > Rodentia > Cricetidae > Microtus > Microtus ochrogaster. Next base: position 6,722,074 of record NW_004949102.1, on the reverse strand, counting down.
AATATGTTATGAAATTTGAGAAAGGAAAGGAGAGTGAAGCACGGAATTCTGTCAGAGAAACTGTACATACTCTCTTAACCTACCACATACGGATGTTCTGGGTTTATGCCTCAGGACACAGACATGACAACTTTTAATGTAGTAAGTTACATCTTTTTTCTTTTCTTTTTTTAAGACAGGATTTCTCTATAGCTTTGGTGCCTATCTTGGAACTCCCTCTGTAGAACAGGTTGGCCTCAAACTCACAGAGATCCGCCTGCCTCTGCTGGGATTAAAGGCCTGCACCACCACCACCTGGCTCATCTTTTTTTCTTGAGGCAAGGTCTCTACATAGTTCTGGTTGTCCTAGAACTCGATATGCAGACCAGGCTGGCCTCAAACTCAGAGATCTGCCTGCCTCTGCCTACCAAGTGCCCCAATCAAAGGTATAACCAATACACCCAGCTAAGCTTCAACACCAATTTATTTACAATTTTAAGTATGACTGCTGATATGTCACTCACAGACTTATTTTGTTATCTCTATAATTAATAAAGGTGGTCCAAATGACAATTTTTTATTGATACAGTCATTATCCATTTCACACTGATATATTTTATCCAAAGAAACTCCTGATCCTCTGCCTCCATCCTCCAGGTCAGGTTTGCAGGTGGGCACCACAATGCCTAGCCACAGCTTTATATTTTATTGTGACATAGACACACTGTCCTAGTTAGCTTTACTGTCAACGTGACACAGCCTAGAGTCACCTAGAAGAGAGTCTCATTGAGTTCAGACTGGCTTATGGGCAAGTCTGTTAACTGAGGACCTAAGTCTTATGGCAGCACTATTCCCTGGACTGGTGGTCCTGGACTGCGTTAGAAAGCACTTAAAGCCAGGCAGTGGTGGTCCACGCCTTTAATCCCAGCACTCGGGAGGCAGAGGCAGGCGGATCTCTGTGAGTTCGAGACCAGCCTGGTCTACAAGAGCTAGTTCCAGGACAGGCTCCAAAGCCACAGAAAAACCCTGTCTCGAAAAACAAAACAAAATAAAACAAAAAAAAAAGAATAATAAAAATAAAAACAAATACCAACAATACAAAACAAAGCCTATAAAGCCTGTAAGGGAGCAAGCTAGCAGTATTTCTGGTTTCTACTACAAGTTCCTGCTCTGACTTCCCTCACTGATGAACTGTGACCCTCCACTGCTTGTCATCAGAGTACTTACCATCGCTACAGAAAAGAAACTAGAACACAAACCCACAGTGCTTTACACATGAGGATGAAATGAAAATCCCTGCAGTTCCCCACTATTTGTGGGGTGTGCTCCAAAGCAGATGCCACTGGATACCTACCTGTAAGTTGAGATAGAATCAAACCCTTTGCATATTGTGTTTTTATCCTGTACATACAGACCAATGATAAAGTTTAATTTATAAGCTAAGAACAGTAAAAGATGAATAATAACTAATCATAGAAACAGCTGTAACAGAAGCTAAAGAGATGGCTCAGTGGTTAAGAGTACTTACTGCTTTTTCAGAGGACCTGAGTTTGAATCCTAGTACACCTGTTACCTCACAACTATGTGTAACTTCAGCTTCAGGGAACTCAATGCCTCTGGCCTCCTAAAGCACACATAAACCGATGTAGGCACGCAGACCCCTCTTCTGATCTCTGTGGGCACCAGCCACTTATACTGGGCAAACATACACACAGGCAAACACTCTTACACATAAAATAATTAAACTAAAATCTTAAAAATATTCAAACTATAACAATGTTTAGTAAAATTATTTAAAACTTATTATTTATTTTGGAACCTTCCATTTAATATTTTTGGACTACAGCTGACCATCTGAGATAACTACAGTCACAGAAGCAATCCCTGATACAGTGAGAATTCAGGGTAGGAGCAAAAAATGAACAGAATACCATACTTCTCCACTATCTTACAGGGATTATCCGGTGACTCAGGATCCTACATTTCACAATACTAAACAGAAACTCAGGAGGCATCATTTCTTAAATGAATGATTGATAGTCACTGCCTCCAGTTCTTTCTCTATTTTCTCTTGAGGTAAGAACTTGGAGTGTAGCCCAGGCTAGCTCAAAGATCATGACCTGCCTACCTCAGTCTCTTGAGTGCAAGGATTATAGGTGTGTGCTAACCATGCCTTGAATCCGTGGCAACCCTCCAACCTCAGCCCTCGGACCTGCAAGCATGAACAGCCACAGAGGCTGGCCAGCCTCCTGATGGGCTGGGCTTCCTTTATTCTTCTAATCACTGCTCCCATACTTTCCCTGGCAGCTTTTAAAAAATAACTTCCTTGACAGGGTGTGGTAGTGCAGGTGGATCTCTGAGTTCAAGGACAGCCTTGGTCTACAGAGTGAGTTTCAGGGTAGCCAGAGCTACTTAGTGAGACCCTGTCTCCAAAAACAAACAAACAATAAAATAACTGCATTGGCTCTTAATACTCCCTCTGCCTGCAATGCTCTTCCTAGGACTTAAACATAGTCACTCTGTTAGTTCCTCCCAGCTCTGTGCAAAGGTTGCCTCATCCAAAGGATATCCCAGAGCATTCTCAGAATAGAGAAACAACTATGTTCTTTGACTTCCTGATACACTTGCTCTTTTCTCCCCACAGCACTCTCTCTGATTTAATACAGTGTATTTTTGTTTTCTTTCTCCCTCATATAAATTCTTTAAGGGGCTTTGTTGCTCAGTGTTACTCTCTACCTGGCACGCAGCAGACACACAAACTTCCTCTAGATGGATTAATGTGACATTAGACATCTTCTTTCCTTCCTTATTTTGAGACAGGTCTCACTATGTAGCTCTGCCTGACCTGTAGACCAGGCTGGCCTCGAACTCACAGAAATCCAACTGCCTCTATCTCCCAAACGCTGGGATTAAAGGCATATGCCACCATAGCTAGCCAATGTTATACATCCATTACGTCATATTTTCTAGATTTTCATCCATTTAATTTAATGGGAATGATTCTAAGTCTAACGAGGAACCTAGTAAAAAATGTTCTTGTCCTGCCATCCACACAGGAAGACTGTGAGGAACAGCAAGATGAGGTAGCACAACCCTCACCGAAGCAAACGTGTCTGCTGTCTCTTCCGGATAGACGGATTAGACTCAAACACATGAGGACGTTTCCGTTTCTTCCCGGTTGCCACAGCAGCAGCAGCAGCCATTCCCACAGGACCTGAAATAATAAGTATGTGCTGAGATTAGACAGCAGCCCGCAAGGGCACAAGACAGAAAACAACACACTCGGTGAAAACAGAATGTTTCTGTATTATCAATGTTCTTCAATACATTGTCTCACGAACCATTTAAATTTACAATAAGTCTTTTAAGAAGCAAAATGGTTTATACCTTCCTGCCACACACCATCTTGAATTTTATACAATGCTGTTGCTTTATTTTGCCAGCATGCCCACACTATTAGGACAGTGTTCTCAAAGGCACTAGGAAATACTGCAGCATTGAGAGAAAGGCCTATCTACACTGAAACTGCATCTCTAGCTCCCTCCGACTGCTCCAAGACTCTGTCAAGTTATGGAACTGGGAGAACTGAGAGTGAACAGGCACACTCCCACCTATACAGGCCATCTGAAAGAATACTAACTAAGCTGGAAAATGGGCCAGGGAATGAAGACAGCAGCCATAAGGTCCAGATGATCAAAGGATCCTGGCCAAGGAGACAACACTTCTTTACTCCAACAAGAGAATGTTAATAAAGGCTGGGCTAGCTGCCCTGCACCTGCTGCACAAAGGCCTTGGGGTGAGGGTGAGGGATAAACCAAGGGTAATTCTAAGGAACACCTAGGAGTTTCAACATATCAAAGACAAAATTTCACCTTTATCCTTTCTTGGTCGCCCTATAAAAGATGAAAATTCAACTGCTAACAATTAAATTTGCATGTGTATTCTAAATGGGCAAACTGCAGTAAGCCTTTCAGTAAATCTAGACAGGCTTCTGTCTGCAGGCTACTCAGTACTAGCATAGTCTTGATGAAATGGCACTCTCTAAACAACCCTAGAGCAAGCAAAAGCCAGATGACCGCTCGCTTTATTATAAACATATGGTAGGGAATTTTCTTTCTTTTTCCGGGTCTTACTATGTAACCCAGACTAGTCTGGAACACCAAGCGACCCTCCTACCTCAGCTCCCTAAGTGCTGGAATTGCAGGCATTCCACTACCATTGTACCCAGCTAACTGTAAGGGGAAAATTGTGCCCACCCCTCATTTTATTGTAAAACCGTGGCAATATTTTAATAGAAGATCTGTCATTGAATAAAACTGTGTGCAAAACAGTATTATTAACTACACTCACAATGTATAGATTTCTAGAGTTTATCATCTTACATACTGAAATCATCCCTCCCTCTCATTCTTTCAGATTTTAGAGACAATTTCCTATAGGACAGGTGACCTTAGAGTCCTTGCAGACTGAGGATGACCTTGAACTCCTGCTCTTCTGGCCTGGTTCCTGCTACCTTCCCACCTAGTCTGCCTTCAGGCCTGCCTTCTCTCCCTCCTTCCTCATTTCCTTTCCCCTGACTCCTCCTGCTCTGGTGCAGGCTAGTCAAGCATTCTGGCTCTACTACTTGTGGCTTTAACACTAAGCTCCATCTCCAGCCCAGAAACGATCTCCTGAAGAGCAACTTCTCACACCTCCTTTCTCTCAGCCCTGGCAACCATTCTATTGTATTGTTTCTATGAATTTGCCTATTTCAATCCCTCACATAAGTGGAATTATACAATATCTTTCCTTCTGTGAGTTGCCTACTTCTGTTAGCTAGTACATTTTTAAGGCTGATCTATGTTGTCACATATGGCAAGATTTCCCATTGTGAAGGCTGAAGGTATGACTATATGTGTTTATCTCCTCGGGCCTTTCATCCACAGAAAGACATCCAGGTCGTCTTCCCATACTGGCCACTGTGTATAGCGATCAATATCTCTTTGGGATCCAGTTCATTTGCTTACTTACAACTGCCATATGAGCCAGAGGCCTACTTCTATCTTTTAACTTCTTGGAGGAAACTCCAAATTTCTTCTATAGTGGCTTTATTTTATATTACCATGTGATGTACAAAGGACCCAAATGTTCCACAGTCTTGCCAATATATTATAGTTATCTCTTGTAACTTTGGTTAACAGCTACCCTCTTAGGCATTGTGTTTTCTATGACATTGAACACCTTTTCATGAGAAATGTCTCTTCAAATCCTTTGACCATTTTAAAATATTAGTTTGGTTTTCTCACTGTATTGCTATTTTATCTTAAAAATTTTCAATGTATTAAGTAAGCTTAAAGAATTTTTAACATTTTACCATACATATCTATTCTCTGTGTAAATCCATGTTTTTTTGCATTTCAAAGTAAATTGCAAATGTCAATATTAATACCCTTAAAGTCAGGCAGTGGTGACACATATCTTTAATCCCAGCATTTAGGAGGCAGAGGCAGGCAGATCTTTGTGAGTTCCAGGACAGCCAGGGCTACACAGAGAACCCCTATCTCAAAAAAAACAAACAAACAAACAAACAAACAAAATTACATCAAGCTAAACCAAATAAACAACAAGCAAAATTATACACACACACACACACACACACACACACACACACACACACACACACCATTAAATACTTCAGCAGGTTTGTCATTAGCTAGATTCACCAACATCTGTTTGGAACTCTTTTTTTTTTTTTAATTAATTAATTATTGTTTGTTTTGAAAAAGGGCTTCTCTGTGTAGCCCAAGCAGTCCCAAACTAGCTCTGTTGACCAGGCTGGCCTTGAACTCAGAGATCCGGCTGCCTCTGCGTCCTGAGTGCTGGAGTTAAAGATGTGTGTCCCCACCGTCTGCTCTTATTCTGAGGTGTGCGAGAAGGAGCAGTGTGGGTGTGCACTCCACCTTTCTGGAAAGCTCCTCTCACTGAACTTGAATCCTCAGTCAGCAAGCCTGAGGGACTTTGATTTGGTCCATTACAAATGCTAATATAAATTCCAGAGAGTGTTTTTAGAAGTTGATAAACTAATCCACTTATTTAAATGTAAATACAAGGGCTAAGAGTAGGCAAAACAATTTAGAAGATACTAAACAGGTACTGACTCTATCACATATTACTATAAAGCTTGAGTTATTAAAAGTGAGGGACAACTCCTGGATAGACAAGCGCACATAACTGAACTGCAAAGACTCTATGTCAGAAGACAAGGGTGAGAAGGGTAGGCTATCAAAGACAAGGAGAATTAAATTTTAACTATGTAATTCCAGGTCTGAGACAAATATCTACAAATGGTAAAACATCTGATAATAAATCCAACAGCCATATTATCAATATAATCAAATCTCATAAAAATACTAAATGTCATTATGAAACTCATCAATTTGTACAATGGATATATATGTTAATTAAAGAAAGAAAAAGCCCAGCGGGCAGTAGTAGTGCAGATCTTTAATCCCAGCATTTGGGAGGCAGAAACAGGCAGGTCGAGGCCAGTCTGGTCTAGGACAGGCAGAAGGCTCAGTAGGTAGGGTGGGTAGAGGTGCTCATCTCTGGATCCCATGTAAAGGTAGAAGGAAAGCACCAGTTCCAGTTTGTTCTCTGAACCCCGTGTATGTCATGGCAGTCACGTTTTCACCAACTCCTGTACCTCTGGCCTACACACACATACACAGTATCTCTCTCTCTTAAAAGGAGTGCTAGGAATTTGGCTCAGCAAGTGAAGTCACGTGCCCTACAAGCATGACTTGGGTTTGGCTCCCTGGAGCCCATGTAGAAGCCACTACACATATGTAACAATGAACTTTTTGTGTGCTTATACAGTTTTGAGAAAGGATCTCATCATGTAGTCCTGGATGGCTTGGAACTCACTATGTAGATCAGGCTGACCTGGAACTCAGAGATCTGCCTGCCTCTGCCTTTCACCATTACTAGCTTTAAAAAGTTTTTAAAAAAATTTTATAGAAAATTAATGTTAAACATAAAATGCTAAACAGAAACAAAAGTTCAAAGTAGTATTATGAATATAAAATTTATTTTATTTTTTTATGAATATAAAATTTAAAGCATGCAAAACAATGCCAACTATTATTTAATGATACATGCACGTATAGCAAAAGTGTAAAGAAAGTCAAGAGAATAAAGATGAAATGCAGAATAGTTGTGACCTCGGCAGAAGAAAGGAGAACAAGGTTAAGAGGAGGTACACTAGCAGGACATGATTCTGCACACCTCTAACCCCAATATTTAGAAGCTGAGGCAAGGGGACCATCCCGGGTTAGACGGCAAAACACTGTCTCAAACAAATGGGTTGGGAGGGCGCCAGAAGTTTCAACTGCATCCATAATGCTTACTCCTAAATAAGCCATCGGGGCATGGTGGCGCACGCCTTTAATCCTAGTATCTGGGGAAACAGAGAGGGGCAGGTCTCTGAGTTCCAGGACACCAGGGCCACAAAGAAACTCTGTCTGGAAAAAACAAAACCAAACAACAAAACAAAACAAAACACCAATCTGAGGACCCAGTAAGAGGGCTGAGTGGGTAAAGATGATTATTGCCAAGTTCAACAAACAGAATTCCATCTCTAGGACCCACATGGTAGAAGGAGATTTGATTCCAACAGTTCTCTACACATGCACTGTGGCATGCATAACACACACCAACACAGTCTTTTAAAAGCCAGAAGTGAGCTGGAAGGCAGAGATGGGCAGATCTCTGTGAGTTCGAGGCCAGCCTGGTCTACAGAGAGGACAGCTAGGACTGTCACACAGAGAAACCCTATCTCAAAAAGCCAAAAAGCCCAAAGTGAACACGTTAAAACTGTAGCAATGCCTGACAAAAGTGGGCAACAGCATGTTTGCTTTTACCATGATTCTTTCCTATATTCCAGTGTCGGGTTATTGTCCAAGATTTGAGATTTTATATTCTACAGACAATTAATCAAACTCTATTCTTAAGGTAGCAATTATCTCTACAGATCATATGACTCTTTCTGCTTCTATCCATATCCACTGCCTTAGAGAAAATAATTCAATTTTTTTTTTTTGTTTTTTCGAGACAGGGTTTCTCTGTGGTTTTGGAGCCTGTCCTGGAACTAGCTCTTGTAGACCAGGCTGGTCTCGAACTCAGAGATCCGCCTGCCTCTGCCTCCCGAGTGCTGGGATTAAAGGCGTGCGCCACCACTGCCCGGCAATAATTCAATTTTGATTAAAATGAAGTTCCCTGGGGGTGGGTGAGAGAGATGGCTCAGCAGTTAAGAGCGCTTATTACTCTTCCAGAGGGTCTACCATTGTCTCCAGTACCCCATGGCGGCTCACAACCATCTCTAACCCTAGGACCAGGGGCTCCAACAGCATCTTCTAACTTTTGTAGGCTCCAGGCACATATGGCACACATACATACATGTGGCAAAACATGCATAAATCTAAAAAACCAGAATATGAAGTCCTCTGAAACTGATACTGGAAGCTGTGCATGTATATGTCCAATCACAGTGTACACATGTGTGTTCCTCATGTGTGGAAGAGTAGCAACTGGACTAGGCTACCTGGCCTTTCTGTACTGGGATTATAAATGCAGGCCACCACACCAGCTTCTTAACTGGGTCCTGGAGGTCAAACTCAGCTTCTCATGCTTGCATGGCAAGCACTTTGCTGACGGAGCCATCTCCCTAGGCCCTTCTTAACTTTTTTTTCATTTCCTGAAAAGCAACATGATCAAGAGCTCTTGTTCTGGATTGAAGAGAATCAGAAACAGTTTCTGACAGGCAACATGACACAAATGGCCATTTGACTTTTCTGAGTTGCCTTTTAGATATGATGATGCTACAGTCCAGCCCTCAGAAAGAATTCTCTAGTGTGCGACAAGTTAGGATTGATCACAAACCTGGGCAGTTAATAAGGCACTCTGTCACCTCTGCAAATTCTCCTTTGCTTACTGTGATTACAGGTGTGTGTGCCTCTACACCCAGCTGCTTGTGCAAACTCCACCCTGCAGAAGCCCCGCATGGTTTGACTCATGCCAACCCTCTTGATTAGTTTCTCTTCCTGCCCACAAAGAGTAGCCACACAATGGCCTCCTTCCCATTTTTCATCTGAAAGTCCCTGCCTTTGAAACTTCCTCAGTCTGAAGTGTCCTCTTCTTGGCACTTCCCTACACCAATAACCTGCCACTAGTGGTCTGACAGTATCTTCAGAAGTAAGCTCTTAGTCAAAGAATCTATACCTTGTAGTCTATATAATCACAATTCCTTAGTAGCTACTCATTAGAAATTTGAAGGGCCTCAGTTTACACACTAGACAGATGAAAAACTTTAGTCCTTTCCTGTTCTTTTGTTTTGTGTGTTGTTTGTTTTTAAAACAAGGTCTCATTGTGGTTATCTAGGTTGGTCTTGAACACCTGAGCTCAAGTGTTCCTCCTGCCTCAACCTCTTGAGTAGTAAGGACTCCAGTCACAGGCAATTATACCTAGTCACTTCTCATCTTTTCTTTAGTCATGCTGGAAGCTGAACGCAGGGTGTCACACACGCTAGGCGAGTGCTCAAGCCCTGAACCAGTCTCTGCCACCCTTGCATCATTCCCACACTATGACAGTGCAGGATGGCACAGCAAAGCCTTTTCTCAAAAGCATCTGCCCTCACAGGAACCAAGTTGGGCTCGGTTCATTGTATTAGGATGCCCTCTTCTGGGAAGTCTAAACATTTCACAAAATATATGTTATAAACACTTAAACCCAGTGCCTTGCACATGCTAGCTAGGCAAATGCTCTACCACTGAGCTGTACCCTAGCCCCTCCCTTACTTTTTAAGTTCACCTTTTGCTGGGTGGGGGTGGCACATACCTTTAATCCCAGCACTCAGGAGGCAAAGGCAGGTGGATCTCTGTGAGTGTGAGACCAGCCTGGTCTATAGGACAGGTTCTAAAGCTACAGAGAAGCCCCGCCTCGGGGGAAAAAAATTCACCTTTCCAGAAATAACACAGTGCATAATAAATTATAGTATGAGATTATTATAGTTTTCTTCCTCATTTTAATTAAATACAGCTATATTGGCCATTCCTGATAATCGGTTCCCTGTCCTGCTTTTCCTAAATAACCACGTATGATTGAAATGAGTGTCCTCACCATAATACACACACTGTACACAGACCTATACAAGACACAGCTAGTTTTAAATCACTTGGTATTCTGGAAAACTTCAATCCACAAGCTGGACTGTGACAAGGTCACTAGTGGTCTTGGTCCTATCTAGCAGAATCAAATAGAAACCATGTCCAGCAGAGTATTTTAGACCCCAAATTATTTTTTAAAATGATTTCAAAATGTCGCATGGTGGAGGCATACATCTTTAATCCCAGCTATCGGGAGACAGAGGCAGGCGAATCCCTGTGAGTTCAAGGCCAGCAGAGTCTACAGTGAGAGTTCCAGAACAGGTGCCATAGCTACAGAGAAATCCTGTCTCAAAGACCCCCCCATTTCAAAACACATCACATAACATTCATTCACATATAAGTAGCATATGAAGCAAGGAGCCAGCATAAACAAGACCTAGCACTAAGAACAGCCAGCAACAGATCCACAAGTCCATTAGAAAGAATTCCCACATGAACTGTAAAATCAGATTATTGTGGAAACCTAAACACAATAGTAATAAATTCACACAAACTGGAAACTCAAGTCCATGTCTGAGTTTCATTAGAAAGTCTAGGACTGAGATACACTGCTCAAGATAGGACTTTTGTCTAGTATGCAAAAGCTTGGGGTTTATCCTCAGCACAAAGGGAAAGAAAAGACAATACTAGAAATTTTTTTTCTTAACCTTAAGAATATTAAAATCTAAATATGCCAGTCCTTGCATTTAATGTGAATAAATACTTCAGCTAAAAACCAGAAGACTGTCAGATGGATGAGAAAAGACAACCAACGCTACCACACTAGTAAGAAGTGACCCCAGAACACAACTCTCCCGGAACAGGCTAAAGTTGGAGATGCAGGTTTAAAATGTATGGTGAAGGGCTTGGGATGTAGCTCAGTGGTAGAGTACTTGCCTAGTATATGCGAGGCCCTGGGTTTGATCCCCAGCACTGAAAAAAAAAAATGATGAAAAGAAATGTGAGCGTGCTTGAATCCCAGGCCCTTCAGACAGGCATGGCCACAAGTCGGGAAAGAGGAGCTTCCAGGGCAAACATTACCTGCGGCGGCCAGGTGTGCAGTTACCTCATCCGCTGCCGTGGAGTTGAGGATATCCGAGTCATCATAAGAAGTGTCCTCAGGGGAGGACGGGGAGTCTTCATCAGCACTGAGCATGCTGTGCTCGGTGTATGTGGCTACATGGACCTGCTGGACTTGCTGAGCCACTGCATGGGCTTCTATGGTAGCCATGTGTTCAGTTTGGGTCACTCCGTGGTCCTCCATGAAGATCTACTGCTAGGAAAGAGGAGGAGGAGGAGGAAGAGGAGGAGGAGGAGAAGGAGGAGGAGGAGGAGGAGGAAAAAGAAGAGGAGGCGATTCAGTGTACAAAGTAACAGAATGCTTAAACTACGTCTTTTTAGGAGCAGAAACTCTTTTACAAACCTCTAATTTTATTCCTTCCTTGACCACAGCAAGGTGTGGGAAATTCAAATGGCATAAAATAACAGAATACTATTTTTTTTTCAAGAAAGAAGAACAGCTGGGCTATTTTTTTTTTATTTGTTATGTATACAATATCCTGTCTGTGTGTATGTCTGCAGGCCAGAAGAGGGCACCAGACCTCATTCCAGATGGTTGTAAGCCACCATGTGGTTGCTGGGAATTGAACTCAGGACCTTTGGAAGAGCAGGCGATGCTCTTAACCACTAAGCCAACTCTCCAGCCCCCATAACAGAATACTATTGCTGTGGGACAATGCTCTATACCCTGTGAAGATTTGTCACTCATAGTGGTTTAATAAAATGCTGAATGGCCAATAGCCAGATAGGAAGTATAGGTAGAGCGACCAGACTAAGAGAATTCTGGAAAGAAGAAAAGCTCAGTCTGCAGTCTCCAGCCAGACACAGAGGAAGCAAGATGAGAATGTCTCATTGAATAAGGACAGAAACTTCCGTCTACAAATGGCACCCAAACATTTGGCAAGAATTTCCACATAAAGCCTGAGAAAGGATTTGAGACAGACAAAAGAAAAAAGTCAAGCCGCTTCTCGGTAGCAGCACTGCCTCAGGTGGGCTGCTTGCTAGAGGTGAGCAGAGGCACAGTTCCTTTAAGACAGGTTTCCTGACTCAGCGTTAGCAGCAAAAAACATGTAGCTCTTTTAAGAGGTCCTGCCACCAAACACTTAAATGCCGTCCATGAGAGCTGGTGGCATGCTTCTTGGTGGTAGCATGGGCCTAGAAACTGCACAGAGCTGTGGTTTAAAAAAATAAAAATAAAAATGGCTCCCCACCAGCACCTCCGCCAGGAGCTAATCTCCCAGGAAGCCAAGGTGGGGCAGATCCAGCCCTGAAAGCGGCTTTAATCCTAGTAATGTTGCTTAGCAGACTAAAGACTCATGCGGTCAGAAAAGATAGAAATACACAGTAAAGACAGATTCAGAGGGGAAAAAAGAGAAGAAAACCTCTAAACAGTTACAGTGTGCTTAAAAAATATATGTAGGCTTGGGAGAGAAAAGGATGAAGAACGTCCTTTTTAAAAAAGGGAAGAAATATAAACCAGGTGTTTGTTTGGTGGCACACACCTTTAATCCCAGCACTGGGGGAGTCAGAGAGAGGCAGGTGGGTCTTTGTAAGTTTGAGGTCAGCCTGGTCTACAGAGTGAGTTCTAGTACAGGCTAAAAACTACAGAGAAACCCTGTCTCAAAAAACAAAAACAAAAATTAAAAATAAAAGAAATAGTAAAAAAATATTAAAAAGCCACATAATGATGGAAAATACACACAGAGTCTGGATACTGTGTTATTATTTGTCTTAGCTGAGATGGATCCAGCCTCAAAGAATATTCCAGTCAAGATTTGACCACAATCCTAAATTTTCTTTGGTTCGCCATAAGATTATCAGCATTCCCAATCAGCAGGAAACAGTCTAGAAAACTACGTCCACATTCCCAAAAAATGGATTATGGATGTTTGTCTTAGTTTAGAATGTTGGTTACAAGTTATTATGGATAATGGTCAGGAAAAAAGCTAAACAAAGGAGATTAGATTCAGAGTTCTTGTGAAAAGAAAAAGGGGTTGGGGTACTGTGGAATAATGTCCTTGTACCCTGTAAAAATTGGACACTTGTATTGGTTTAATAAAATGCTGATTGGCCAGGCAAGTAAGTATAAGCAGAGTGACCAGACTCAGAGAATTCTGGGAAGAGGAAAGGCTCAGTCTGCAGCCACCAGCCAGACACAGAAGAAGCAAGATGAGAATGTCTCACTGAGTAAGGACAGAAACTACATACTATATGAAATCATTTTGACAGAAATTCACTATTATATAGAAACATACATACATGAGTCAAGTCACAAAACATTAAAAATCTTTGATATGTGTCTAACAATAAAAACATTTGATAGCCAGTAACCAGCATTTGTTATTGTGATATAAAAATACTTAATAAGCAAAACAGAATTATCTTTGTATTTCAAAGACAAATGGGAACAGCCTCCCCCATACAATAATTCAATTTTGTTGTATAATTACGAAACTGTGTTCCTTGTAAGCCCTGAAATGGTACCGTGCCTTATGTAAAAGCTGACTCTCCTACCAGTCTCTCTCCTCCCTTTCTCCACAAGCACATAATTCATTCGAAAAAAATGAAGCAAACGTGTACAGATTTAGAACAGGTTTACAATGACATAACGCTTTTCTCATTTTAATATGCCTAGCCATTCTGACATATTGAAACACACAAACCTACCCTGCTCATTTAAAATAGCTACAGAATACTTCATTCTATAGCTATGCTGATGAAGCAAGATTGCTTTCAGAGTTTTGGTGATATAAACATTAGTGCAGTGAACATGCTTATATATGAAATTCTATGTACTGGTTCTTAAAATGTTTTTTAATTAGAACTATTATGTAATTGGGTAACCCAATTTCTGGTACTTACCCAGAAAAACTGAAAGCAGGGTCTCACAGAGCTATGTGCACACCCATGTTCATAGGAGCATCATTCACAACAGCCGAAAGATGGGAGCTACCCAAGTGTCCATCAGTGGGTGGATGGAAAACAAAGCGTGGTACACTCAAATCACATATCATTCCACCTTAAAAAGGAAAAAATGCAAATTAGGAATAAAGGGAATTTCTGGACTTGATAAAAAACATCTATAAGAATGTCTATGCCCATTATACTTAAAGAGAGGAAAACCGGAAGTTTTCCCATAAAAAGCAGAAGACAAGGATGTCTCCTCTCACTACATCTTTTCAACATTATGACAAGAAAGACAGAAAAGAAAGATAAAAGAAATAAGAAAAAAAGAAAAGAGGGAAGGGAAGGGGAGAGAGAGGAAGGAGCAAAGAGGAAGAAAAGGCAGGACGGGATCTCTGGGAAGGAAAAACTACTATCTCTGCATGGCAGGACCATCTATCTATGTGAGGTCATCAACCACAGACTCCTGGACTAACAGTGAGTGGGTTCTGAGATAAGGGTGGACACAGAAACCAATGTTTTCTTACACATCGACAATGAACAAGAAGAACTTGGAAGTACACATAATTTCATTTCTACAAATGCCTCCTAAAAGTGAAATATCAAGGTATAAATACAACAAAATATGTATAGGAGCTACACAAAGGCAGAGGGAGGGAACTAAAAATGTTACTACTTAGTTTCAGGTTTAGCACTATCCAGTTTCAGCTGCCTGCTGGGGGTCAGGGAACATATCCCCTGTAATAAACAGGAGACATTGCAAATTCTTTTCAAATTTTTTTTATTTCAAATAGACATATAAAACTGTATATATTTATCATGCACAGCATGATATTTGAAAGTACATACACATTGCAGAATGGTAAAATCTAGTCAACTAAAATATGCATTACCTCATACAGTATCATTTTGGAAATGAAAGCATTTAACTTCAGTCATAAACTATAGTCACCATGTTATACAATAAATCTCCTGAACTTCCATCCTTTTTAAAAAATCTGTATGAGGAAAATTACACAACTCTCGTGAAGAAACCAAAGGACTGAATACATAAAGAGCTACTGCATGCCCATTGATAGAAAGACATAATACAGCTAGGCATGGTGGCACATGCCTTTAATCCCAGTGCTTGGGAGGCAGAGGCAGGCAGATCTCTGCGAGTTCGAGGTCAGCCTGGTCTACATAGTTATTTCTAGAACAGTAAGGACTATAGTGAGAGACTCTATCTCAAAAACAAACAAACAAACAAACAAACAAAAAATCTGGTCTCTAAATTCAACATTATTTTTTTTTTTGAGACATGGTCTCACTCTGGAGCCCTGATTTACTATGTAGACCAGGCTGGCCTCCAATTCATACTTTATCCAGATAAAAACTTTTATTCAGGGTTGAAAAAATGGCTCAGTGGTTAAGGGCACTAGAGACTCTTGCAGAGGATTCAGTTTCAGCTTCAGGTACCCACAACTAGTTACAGGCTAACTGTCTGTAGTTATAGTCACAGGGGATCCGAATCCCTCTTGTGGCCTCTGAAGATACTACACAACACACAGGCAGACAACCCCCCCCCACACACACACAATTAAAAAACAAATAAAACTGGGTGGTGATGGTGCACGCCTTTAATCCCAGCACTTGGAAGACAGAGGCAGGTGGATCTCTGTGAGTTCGAGGCTAGGCTACTCTACAAGAGCTAGTTCCAGGACAAGCTCCAAAAGCTTCAGAGAAACCCTGTCTTAAAAAAACAAAACAAAACAAAACAAAACAAAACAAACAAACAACAAATCTTTTGCTCTTTGAACATATTAAGTATTGAGTAGTTATTTCTTCTGGATCAAAACTTTCCCTCCTGAAGGAGCAGGGATACTCCTAGGCTAATCAAACTGCAGCAGCTTAAGTTCAGGAAACTTACAAGAGTCAAGGAGGCTCAGAAAGTTATAGGACCCACAAGCCCCCCCTCTGAGGTCATCTGAGTAGTCACAATTGCTGAGGAAAAGGGATTTCTTCAATGGAACCACCTGCAAGGTGAGCTAGGGCTTCCAGAGGTGCAGCTTCCATGACACAACATCCACACTGAGTGGGCTTCAGTGCTGCAGTGACCTTCTAGGTGCCTGTTGTGTGCAAATCCTCACCCAGACTCCTGCAGTGACCCCAAGAAACTCACTGGTTCACCAAGCTAGACTTGCTTGGGTAGAATCATGTCTCTGGTTTGTTGCTGTTGCCCTACCTGAAGTCAATAGACATTTGTTTACATCTCCCCACAAAAGGTCACATAATAGTAACACACTGTCAAGAAACAGGGAAAAGCATTTACCAAAAGATAAAGGGTTGTTATTCAAAATTTTAAAAATAACTAAAACTCAACATTAAGAATATAACTAATTCATTTTTAAAATGGACAAAACGCTGCCTCACCAGGAGGGTACGGTGAACAAGCATATATAAGTGTTGACTATCATGTCCCTATGGCATTGCACAATAAATCACAGTAATACACTACTATATACCTATTGCATGGGTAAAACTCCGCAACAGCTCCCTTGTTCTCTTCACTGCCAGACCTCTGCAATCATGGTTGCATGCATGCTGCCAGGAAGAGATTGTCCCAGTTGGCTCTGCCCTACAGCCTTAGCGTCCCCACCAGGCTGAAGTTGACATCTGAAGAAACAGATTTACAAACTGGCCAAGAAAGGCCTGACTTCCTCCCAAATAGGCATGATCCTGAGGGACTCACATGGAGTGGCATAGGTCCGTTTTGTGACTGATAATAAGATCTTGAGAAACTTAAAAGTCCAAAGGCCTTGCCCCTGATCTCCCTAAGGATCGCTACCATTTGATTAAGAAAGTGGTCACTGTCTGAAAGCATCCTGAGAGGAACAGGAAGGATAAAGATGTTAAATTCAGCCAGACTGAAATAGAGAGAAGAATTTGCTAGTTGCCTCATTACTCTAAGACTAGGCGGGTCCTCCCACCCAATTGGAAATGAGTTGTCCACAGTCTGCTCTAGAGGCACAAATTCTCTGTGTGCACTAGCAATAAAATCACTTTTAAAAAAAGAAAAAAAAACCCTCCACAAAGCAACAGTGAACTGCCAAGGGTTTGCTACAGAGACTCTCACTCATTGCTGGTAGGCACTTTTAAAGACAGTCTAGCAGTTTATCCCAAAACTGAGCAAACACACTCCTCCCATATGACCCCATAATTAACTCCTTGGTATTTAGTCAAAGGAGCTGACAACCTACATCTACACAGCAATTCACACACAATGTTTACCCCAGCTTTGTCTGCAGCAGCTAGAACTTGAATACCACCAGATGTCCTTCAGTAAGTGACTGGATACAAAAGTTTAGTTCATCTGGACAATGAAATATTGTTCAGCACTAGAAAGAAATGGGCCATTGAGCTAGGCATGGTGGCACACATCTATAATCTTGGCACTTAGGAGACAGAGACAGAAGTGTCACAAGACAGGCCAACCTGTTCTACATATCAAATTCCAGATGAGCCAGAGCTATACAAAAAGAACCTGTCAAGAGGCAGTGGTGGGGGTGAGTTCCCAAGACATGAAAAAAAAAAAACCCTTACACGGATATCACTAGGCGAAAGTCAGTCTAAAAGGCTATACACTGTATGAGTACAACTACAGTACCTTCTAGAAAAGGCAAGATTATGTAGTCAGTAAAAGGAGTACTGGGGGTAGGGGTGGGGGTGGGGGTAAACAGGCAGAGCAGAGTTAATTTTCACTAAACTGATGCATGTCACTATGCATCTGTTCAAATTCATAGAACGAACCATAAGATAATATAGACTCTGGGTGATAACGACGTGTCAACACATATTCATGTGTACTGCCATCCTACAGGATGCTGACAGAGGGGGTAGGCAATGTATTAAGCATAGGAGACATGTAGAAAACCTCTGTACAGCCGGGCAGTGGTGGCGCACGCCTTTAATCCCAGCACTCGGGAGGCAGAGGCAGGCGGATCTCTGTGAGTTCGAGACCAGCCTGGTCTACAGAG
>NW_004949102.1:6668026-6702940 GCF_000317375.1 Microtus ochrogaster | reverse complement strand
TGTCTCGAAAAACCAAAAATAAATAAATAAATAAATAAATAAATAAATAATTTGTACATTATTTGATAACTATTAAAAATAAATTCTTGACATTTCTGGCAGCTGTGGCAGTGTAGAAGGAAGAGGGCTGGATGGTGGTGGGCATAGCTGGATCTACCACAAGCTGGCTCCGGAGCCTTTCAGCTGCGTGGTGGAAGCTAGGCATAAGAAGAGTGTTTCACACAAGTCTGACGCTGTGGCCATGCTCTGTGAGTCAGATGTTGTGATCCAACTGTTTATGATCTCTGTTTTGGTTTAACTCAAATTTAGTAGTTAAAGAAAAAAGGTTCTTAGCTAGGTGTGGTGGCACATGCCTTTAATCCTAGCAGAGGCAGAGGTAGGTGGGTCTCTGAGTTCAAGTTTAGCCTGGTCTACCAAGCAAGTTCCTGGACAGCCAGAGCTACATACACAGAGAACCAATCAATCAAACAAATTGAAAAACCAGACAAACAAACAAACAAACAAACAAGAAAACCACCACAACAACATCAAAAAAGGATTCTTGACAGAAAAAAAAGAAAACTAAAGGTGAACTTGTTGTACTGAACATATGAACATGCACAGAGATCTGACATGTATTTGAAGTTATGATCCATAGTTGAAGGGTTCGCTTGTGTGCTAACATCACCTCTCCTCATACAGACCGATGCAAGTGTACTGTCAAACGTGACTGTTAGAGTAATAATATAGCACAGCATTCTAGAACGTACCAAAAGAAATGGCAACCATATATGTACAGAAATATGACCTTTATTGCCATATGTGGAAAGAAATATGATTATTCATATAAGTCTTCTTTTATACTGCTCTGTTGCTGGAGGTCCTTCCGCTCCTCCAGCCTATAGTCGCTGAGATAACAGCCCGTGGTCTCTCTCCCTTTAAAAAAGCGGCTACTTCCCTTCTTGCTCTCTTCGCTTTCTGCTCCATTTCCAGCCACTAGATTCCTTCCTGGATGTGCAGAGGGCTGTTGTCTGGGACGGTGATCTGTAAGTTTTTTCCCCTTTAAATAAATATCACCCTACTAATCATAATTCCAAACTGGTGTGGCAATGTTTGCGACTTAGGCCTTCACTGCTCTACTGTATAAGTCTCTGAGAATGTCTAAAAACTTTTGTTCCTCTAATTAGCTGTTCCCACCCACCTCGTTTGTTTTCTGAAACAAGATCTCACTACGTAACCTTGGCTGGCCTAGAACTTGCTGTGTGGAGTAGCCTGCCTCTGTTGAGATTAAAGGCGTGTGCCGCCATGTGCAGGGCACCTGGTAAAGCACTAAACAAAGAAAATGAAGAAGAAAACAAAGTATTAACACTCGGGAACTCTGAGTAAAGAGTATTTGAAGATCTTTGTAACTTTTCAAAAAGCCTGAAATTACGTGCGTCGTGAGTTTATACTTATTTACTGTGACAGGGTTTGAACCTGCAATATATTTTCAAAGAAAAAAAGTGAAGTGCCTGGCAGGGTTTCTTTTCTATATTATCTTTGTTGTGAGTTTTTCAAAAGTATACAAGGATATATCTTAGCCCCCTTGTTGGGACTTCTCTAAAGCACAAATTAATACACCAGGTCACACGAGCAGCATATAAGAGGAAGATACCAATAAAGAGTTAATTTCCCATTATTTCACGGTTCTAGTCGGAGACAAATTGCTTGGGGCGTTTTAGAATTCTGGGTACTTCAAAACTATTTTTAAATGATTTGGGATTAGATGGCATCTAAACTGCTTTTCAAAGGGATTTGAAAGCTATGTGCTTGGCATAATGGATTTCAATTCTTTGCTCCAGAATGCAGCTTGCAGCATAAATCAATAGGGCTGTCTGCTTCACAGGCTTGTCACTTCTGCCTGGTGCCTGCCTCTTCTCTTTCCACCCTCCCCCTCATCCGCCAGCTTCTCTAGCCGCTTATATTCTGGACACTCTAAAAAAGCAAAGGTGGAGGCTTTTCTGAACCAGAATGAAGTACTTGTAAATACTGCTTTCACAAACCATAAATAAGTAAAGGTTATCTAAGTCAGTTATGAGTAACATACACATGATGCTGGAGATTATTAGATTTCCACTTCCATAGTTAACAGAGAAAAAATGAAGAAGGAAAGATCCCACCACTCCCCTAAGTCAATTTTATTCTAAGATTTATTTGTTCTGGTCCAGGCATGGTACACACCTTTAATCTCAGCACTCTGGTGGCAGAGGCAAGAAGAGGCGGACAGATCTCTGAAGACAGCCTGATCTAATAGTGAGGTCCAAGTCAATTAAGACTACATAATGTACTCCTGCCTCAAACAAAACAAACCAAACAAAACACTAAAAAGAGATTTATTTATTTTATATCATGTGTATGAGTATTTTGCTTGCATGTGTGTGTATCACATGTCTGTCTGGTCCCCATGGAAGCCAGAAGAGGGTGTAGGATCCCTTAAAAAATGGAATTATGGGCAGTGTGGGCCACCATACGGTTGCTGGGAATTGAGCCCAGGTCATCTGCAAGAGCAGCAAGTGCTCTTAACCACTGAGCCATCTCTCCAATCCCCTTCCCCACGTGTCAATCTTAGTAAAGCACTTCAGCTTTTATCTTCAAGGGCAGGGTCTTTGGCTAACAAAAGTAATGGAACTTGCTAATGGCAGAAAGATATGAAATAATGTGCATTTGAAGAGAGAGCGGACTCTTATCAAGATACCCTGGACAAGTTATTTAATGACCACTAAGCCACAATCCTGTCACTGTAAGAAGAAGAAGTACATAGTAGATATTCTCCAAAGGATGATGTGAGAATCAAATAAAGAGATCCCAGCAAAGTCTAGAAGACAGAACCCAGCACCTAAGTGTTTAATATTAATTATGACAATGCCAAAACTCTCAGGCTTTAGAGTCTATCTTTCTTAGCTCATTTCCCAGTCTCACGTGCACCATGCACTGTGCCTCAATTTCTTTGAAACTAGATTCCTGTTCCTGAGGTTTGTGTTATGATGCACATATTATATCAATCTGAGCAGTTAACACTGGTTTAGACATAAAGTGAGAACGTCAACAACCCAATAAAACTTAAGACAGTGCACAAAATGGAGAAGAGAGGGGAAGCAAGGGGGGGGGAGCTAGAACCTTCTGAACCAGAAAAGAAAAATGGTGCATCTGCCTATCCCACTACAGACAGTGGTATTCAGCAAACTTCTCAAAAGAATTTAAAAGTATTCCTGGGTTAAGAGTTATATTCTGCTCTAGCAGAGGACAGAGTTTGGCTCCCAGGACTCACATCAGGTGGCATCTGTAAATCCAGCTCACGGGTATCTGATGCTTCTGGCTTCTTTGGGTACCCATATTCACACACATATACCCATACATACGTTACTATTTTTAGAGAGGGATCTTTGCTAGACACAGTAGCCACGACTATAACCCTACACTGGGCAGGCTAAGGCCTAGGCTACATAGTAAGTTTAAGGCCAGTGTGATCTACATCAGTGGTTCTCAGCCTTTGGGTCACGACCCCAGGGTTGAACAACCTTACTACAGGGGTTGCCTAAGACTATCAGATATTTACATTATAATGCATAACAGCAGCAAAAATTACAGTTATGAAGTAGCAACAAAACAACTTTATGGCTGGGGGTCACAACATAAGGAATGGTATTAACCATTGAGCTATATAATGAGACTTGTCTTTAAAAAGAAAAAAAAAGGAAAAAAAAGTTCAAACTGTAAGAGGTGTGGTTTGTTTTCTTCTCGCAGACAGACCATCTAAGATAAAGCCAAAGGACAGTAGCAGAGAACACAGCGGGACTGCTGGTACACAGTGCTCTGGTGATCTCCATACAGTACGGGGGGGGGGGGGGACACGGGATGGGGGGACACTGGAATTTGGAGGAGCCAATCAAGGGGCTTAAATTCAGTGTAATCCACACATAATGGATGAGATTAAGCAAAGAGCATTTAAAAATCAAAAGGAAAGATCAAGCCAGGAAATCTAATCAAAGCATAACAAAGTATAAGAGAGAGCATTAGTCTAATCAATAACATTATCATTTCAAAAGAAAAAGAAATCAGTAAGATCGGTCTAAAAAAATCTCAACCCAAGATTGTGTCCATGGGAAAAGAGGCTCAAGTTACATCCCTGGACACATCTGGAACCCAAAATTTATCACTAGAATAGAAATCATACTCAAAAGTCAATAAACACTAATGTTAACAACAGGATTTGCTTCATGGGAAACAAAGTAATAGATCAAGTTTGTACCATAGCAGAAAAATTAGCAATCACCCCCTCCCCAAAGCCAGAGTGTAACTAGAAGCAAGGCAAAATGTGTCTTAAAACTCGGTGCAAGTAGAATCTAAGAACAGAAGAATGTGTCTGTCAAGAGTGGCATCAAAGTTACAGAGAAAAGCAATTAGCCTCCCACAAAACTAACCTGGGCTCTGGTTTAAAAAAAAAAAAAAAGTCATGTTCATGTAGTCTGGATTTGCTTTCTGTTTCCAGACTTCAATTATAGAATGAACAAAATGCAAAAAAAATTAAGATGGCTCAGCAAGGCACTTGGCCCCAAATCTGACAACCTGAATTCAATCCCCAGAATCCACATGGTGGAGAGAACCATCTCCTGCAAGCTGTCCTTTGACCTCCACATTGCATTATGGCATGTGCATGTACATTTTAATAAAAAAAACTAATGATACCAAACATAACATAAAAGTTAGGACACTGTACAAGTGAAATAAAGCTGATACAAAAGGGCCGAGAGGGGTGGAGAGGTAAAAAAAGATAGGAGCATTAATAGCCTATTTTTCAAGATGAAGACTGCAAATGAAAAAGAATATTACAATATCATTATCAAAAAAGGGGATGGTGTGATTAACCCTCACACCTCTGAGGAAGAAGTCCACAGTGCTCAAGACTGATAAATCAAGAAAAGTGGTATAGGGTTGCAGAGTTTAAGGGATCAGCAGTTTAAGAGCACTTGCTGCTTTTGCAGAGGACCCAGGTTCAATTCCCTTCACCCATATAGCGGCTCACTGGCATCTGCAGTTCTAGTTCTTGGTGGACTACAATAGCCTGCACATATCTGTGAGTGTCACATTCCAAGGCCACAGAGGATCCCTGAAACTGTAGGCAGTGCCAAACCCTATATAATCTGTCTATTCTGTATAACACTGATGAACTTTACCCTCCCACTTTTAGGAAGCTCTTGAAGGTTTTCTCTGACCCATCTGCCTCTATCGCTACTCTTACAACGTTGGGCTTTTATTAAGTAAATGACAATTACTTGAAAGAAAGCAGCATGGTGCCTCTACAGCTGAGCTGGAATTTAAGGCAGTTAGTAAGCAACAAATGGGAAGACAGATTACATGGCACGGCCAAGCTGGACAAAGGATGCTAACATACCTGGTGAGACAGAAAGGGATGGTGTAGTATTCTCTCTGCTCAGAACATTATTCAAGTTAAAAGTTGTGAATCACTTACTTCTGGAGTTTTCCATTTCATACTTTTAGACTAGGGGCAATTAAAACCAAAGGAAACAAGATGAGGGCGGGCCGCTACACACTTATCTACTAAAAATCAGTAGTGGATAGTGACTACAATTTCATGCATGGTCAGCACTAACTTAAGAGTTCCATTATTATTATTAGTGTTTTGTTACTGCTACAACACTGGCCCCAGGGGTTTCAGTCTCCTCTCCATCCACCAGACCCACTTCAGGGCAGAACCTCACTGTGCCTACAGGGTGGTTGTGAGTACACACTCTGGTGCCACAATAGTGGCTCTACCACTTCCTGACATCTTAGACAAGTTTCATTTGGTGTGTATGCTGTAGTTTCATCATCTAAGTGCAGAAGAACAGATGGGCTCACTGTGAGGACAAAATGAATTGCTCTTTGTAAATACCCAGTATGGGATGCGGCACGCGTTGAGTGTGACCCAGAAGTTCACATATATGGGCAGGTATAAACCTTCAGGTTACATTACACTCTCCTTTTTAAAAGACACTACAAGAGTTCTGACCACACAAGGACTTGTATCAAAGAGCAAGTCTTAGTCTTTTTTTTTTTTTTCTTTTAAATCTCAGAATCTCAGGTCCTTTGGAGGATGGGTAAAAGGTACAGACACTTCCCCAAGGAAGGGAAGAGACAAGAGAGGGAAGGAGATGTTGGGGAGAAAGGAAAGAGATTTCCAAAACGTTTTAAGTTTCTTTGACTGCAAACAAACAGAACATTTCAAGATGGCATTGCTAAATAGTTGAAGCACTAGAGGGAGCCACAGCAAAAGGGAAAAGGAATGTAAAGCCTGCAAAAGGAACTTCCAAGTCCTTAAATGTTTCCACTAGAACAAGCTTTAAAGAGCTAGGGCTGGAGAGAGGGCTCACTGGGTAAGAATACTTAACTGTTCTTGCAGAGAACTCAGGTTAGATTCCTAACAGCCTCATAGTGGCTCACATGAGTAAGCCCCGTTACAAGAGATCCAGGGGGAAAACTGGTGGTGCACGTACATACACGCAAGCTAAACACACACACACATAAAATAAACACAAATCTTCTTTCTTTGTTTTTCGAGACAGGTTTCTCTGTAGCTTTGGAGTCTGTCCTGGAACTCACTCTGTAGACCAGGCTGGTTTTGAACTCACAAGCCTGCCTCTGTCTCCCGAGTGCTAGGATTAAAAGTGTGTGCCACCACTGCCCAGCAAAATCTTTTTTTTCTTTTTAAAGCACAGTTAAGCTAATTCACTTCACCAAATGCTTTAAAGACATACCTACTTGGGGCTGGAGAGATAGCTCAGTGGTTAAGAGCACTGACTGCTCTTCTAGAGAACCCGGGTTCAATTCCCAGCACCCACATTGACAGCTTATAACTGTCTTTAACTCCAGGATCTAGCAACCTCACACAGATAATACATACAGGCTTAAAAAAAAAAAACAATAAAATAATTTTTTAAAAAACTTGCAAAAAAAATAAAGACATGCCTACTCTTCTATAGGCTCTAGATTATGCCATTTAACAGAACTGTTAGCATGACATTTTTGATCTGCCACGTACAAGGAAACAGCCACTACACTCCTGTGACAACTGACCGTATTGAAATGTGACTACTGTTACTTAGCAATTAAAGTTGTCAATTCAATTTAATTTTCATTAATCTTCAGGTTAATGTGGTTCTAGCTTCCATAACAAATGGGACAGTTCTACATTGTATTTTTATGTTGAAAAAGACTTGCTTCTAATTATAGGCCACGTTGCATCATTGTTAAAGAAATTTGTAATAGGGAAATTCATACAATAACTCAGGCCAATCTGATGTGGTGATTTAACATTTTAGAGATCTGAAGATTGCCAAAGCCTTTTGCAATCTGTGGACACAAATTCAAAAGCAACGCTTTCTTTTACTTCCTATAGAAGACTTTACCTACCCAGTTCCTTTTGCTACTTTATTAAACAAATGCTTAAACTCCTAGGTCATAATAGCTTTTAAATTATGTGTATGTGCATCTGTATATGCATGTGTGTGCTGGTGTCCGCAGGTCAGAGGGTTTGTTTTTACTTTTTTTTTTTAAAAGATTTATTTATTTATTTATTATGTACACAGTGATCAGCCTCCATGTATGCCCGCAGGCCAGAAGAGGGCACCAGATCTCATTACGGATGGTTGTGAGCCATCATGTGGTTGCTGGGAATTGAACTCAGGACCTCCGGAAGAGCAGTCAGTGCTCTTAACCTCTGAGCCATCTCTCCAGCCCCCAGAGGGTTTGTTAGAACCCCTGAAGCTACAGTTAGACAGAGGCTGCTGTGAGCTGTCTGTTGTGGCTAGTGAGAACTCAATTCCAGTCCTCTGGAAGAGCACTTTCGAACTGCTAAACCATTTCTCCAGCCCCTAGAACAACTTTTATTAAAGTGTATATTAAAAGACTAAACCAACAAGAAAGTAGGCACTGCCATTTTCAAAAAAAGGAACAAATCCCATGCTAGCAAGAGCTGCCAAGGGCTAAGGAACACTGTGAGGGCAGGGTTGCAGGGACATGAGCAGCGTCTTGAAGGCGACAGTCTTTGGGCTCCAGAATGAAAGGGTGCTGTAGGCAGAGGCAACAGCTTGGGAAAGTACACAGCATGGTACAGAGGTATCAATGAATACCCGACAGCAGACATGGGGGAAGTCTGTGACCAAAGGAAAACAGCCCTCTGATGCCTTTCATGCCAGACTCTTTAGAAACTTACTGTGTAAAAATAAACCTAACGCCGACCCATTTGTCAGAGAGGAAAGTGAGTGTCCACACTCAACACCACATTACAATTACAGCCAGGGTCAGACACAGCATCTTCAATGAAACAGGTGCCTAATAAATGTCGGTGACGGTGATAAAGAGAATTAGAAAAATGCCTCCTTGCCAAGTATGGTAGCACAGGCCTTTAATCCTGGCACTTGGGAGGCAAAAACAGGTTTATCTCTATGAGCTCCAGCCAGCTAAAGCTACACAGAAAGACTCTGTCTCAAAAGAAAGAAAAGAGGCAGGTGAGGAAAAGAAACCCATAGGTGCTTAAGCAGGAAAGTTGCCAAAGTTATCTATAAGATCCTAGTTTTAAAAAAGCAATAGAAGGGAAGTTTGGTATGACCAACCACTTGGTGACTGGGTCTGAATGTGGCTGCTTGGCTCTTCCACCCTGGTCTGCACACACACTGAGATCCAGGCCAACCAGGGAAACATAGCAAAACCCTGTCTCCAAGGAGGGGGCAGGGAGAGTGGGAGAGGGGGCCAGAGAAGAGGAAAAGAAAATGTATTTTCAAACCCATGGGCGCTTAGAAAGCAGGTGAGCTGCTGAAACGATACCTGCTTGGGAAGGCTGTGGAAGGAAGTTTGCTGTTTCAAGCCACCACTTGGTGACTGGGTCTGAATACAGCTGCTTGGCTCTTTCTGTAGAATAATTGTTTGTCTGCAGCTGCTCCCAAATTACCAAAAATCAAATAAGTAGCTGTCATGTGATAGCAGATTAGAGGCTGCCTCAATTTCCATTAAGCAGAAATAGCATAAATGGCCACAGGCACCGCCCCTCAGTCTGAGACCAGCACAAAGAACACTTTATTCAAACTCTGCATACTGTGAAATAGCACTGTGGCCTAGCTGCTTCTGTGGCAGGCCTCAATTCTGCTGGATCTGTCACCACACAATCGACACTCAGTGAAAGCTGTTTCCTAATTTCTGAAGAACAGTTCAATGCATGAATTTCCTTTTTCCTCTTTGTTTTGGGTTTTTACTAACGAGGTCTCACTATATATGTTGTCTTGGCTGTCCTGGAACTCACTCTGTAGACCAGATTGCCCTACACCACACAGAGATCCACCTGTTTCTGCCTCCTGAGTGCTAGGATTAAGGAGGTGAGCTACTACACCAGGCTCTTTTTTAAAGCAGAGTCTCAAAACATAAAACAAGCTAGCCTTGAACTCACCAGGCTAGCCTTGAGCTCCAGACCTCGCAGACTCAGCACCCAGCGCTGGGATTATAGGGAGATACTGGCAGGGCTTTAAATTTTGAGATAACTGAGCCAAGGATTTTTTTCTTGCATACAATTAGGAGAGATGGCTAATTGGTGCAGCAGTGCCTGCTTTAGGACCTGAAGATCAGAGTTCAGAATCACAGGACCCACATGCAAGCAGGGCACGGTGGCACCTGTGTCTTTAACCCCAGCACCAAGGAAGAGGAGGGTAGGGGCTTAGAGGAGTGGGTTCTGAAGACGGCTCACTGGCCAGTCAGCTCAGCAAAAGGATGAGCTCGGGTTCAGTGAGAGGCTCTGTCTAAAAACAAGGTGGAGAGCAATGGAGGAAGACACCCAAAGTGAACCTTGGGTACCCACATACTCACATACACATACCCATGAGCACACACATACATGCATATGTAAATACCTATGTACCTACAAGCATGTGCAAATATGCAAGTACGTAAACCACACAAAACCATGGGAGTATTATAATGTGAACGGCATTCATCTAGGAATATCTACAATTCAATCACTTATTCATTTAACAAATATGTGCTGAATTCTTGTCAGGCATTATATCATTTTAGCATACAATTCTGAGAAAAACTGTGGCCCTCAACTCTCACATTTAACCATTTTAATGTATTTTCATAGTAAAGTAACGACACATATCCTTTGGGGGTAGCTGAGAACTCTATGAGTTCGAGGCCACTGTGGTCTACAGAGCAAGTTCCAGGACAGAGAGCAAGTTCCAAAGCTACAGAGAAATCCTGTCTTTTGGGGAGAGAGTGCGGGAGGAAGGGATGACAGACCAAAAAGCCTGATCCTCGTCCAATCCTCAGACCCCTACATACATCCCAAAAGGAAACAAAACAAAAACCTAGAGGCATCTTTAAATCACTACCCCAGAACACCTTTGCCAGGTCCATTGTGTATCCTGATCTCTACCGTCTCTTCTCTAACATTTAAATTTTTTTCTTTTTCGATGTGTCTGGTTTGGCCTGCAGCTATGTATTCTACCATGTGACTATGTGATGCCTTGCAAAGGGCAGAAGAGAATCAGACTCCCTGGAACTGGGGTTACAAACCAATGGTTGTGAGCTGCCATGTGGTGCTAGGAAATGAACCTGAGTCCTCTGTAGTGCTCTTAACTGCTAAGCCATCTCTGTAACCCCTACTAGCGTTTTCTATGTGTTGTTTTGAACAAAAACTAGCCTATACTATAGACTGTCTTTTTTACATTTTTCTTATTTTCTATTTATGTGTGTGTCTATTTTTATGTGTGCTCTGTGTGTGTGTAGCGTGCATGGTTCCCTGGAAGGCTGGAAGAAAAAGACTCAGTCCCCTGCAGCTAGTTATGGGCAGCTATAAGCTACTGAAATGTATGATAGGAACCAAACTCCATCCCTATGTACTTATAAGTGCTTTTTGCATTTGATACAAATTAAAAAAAAGAAAAAATTAATCACACTATTAAAATGTTTCATAGCATTCTAGCTCTGTGGTACACCAAGCTTCTGAGAGATAAAGGCAGGTCAAGGTCACTGTTGAGCAGATCTCCCATAGAGAATGCGGCACAGCGGGGCAAGAAACCTCTCAGAAGTTACTAGCACTTGCTGCTCTTGTAGAGGACCTGGCTTTGGCTCCCAGGTCCCCAATGGTGGCTCACCACCATCTGTAAATCCAGTTTCAGGGGATCTGATGCTCTCTTTTGGCCTCCTTGGACGGGTTTGTGTAGTTCACAGACATGTCTCAGGCAAAACACTCAGGCACATAAAAGAAAAGTAAAAACCCCAAACTCTATTCTTTTTTAAAGACAGGGTTTCTCTGTAGCTTGTCCTGGAACTTGCTCTGATGACCAGGTGGCCTCGAACTCACAAAGACCCGCCTGCCACTACCTCCCAAGTGCTGGGATTAAAGGTGTGTACCACCACCACCCAGCTGATAAATCTTTAAAAATAAAATAAAAATAACACCTTTTTAAAAAGAGAAAACAAAGGTGGTAGCAAACACTTTTAATCCCAGGACTCGGGAGGGAGAGGCAAATGGATCTCTGTGAGGCCAGCCTGGTCTACAGAGTGAGTTCCAGGACAGCCAGGGCTACACAGAGAAACCCTGTGGGAAGCGAGGGGGAGGCATGGCGGGAGGAGGGGGGACAACTGACAAAAGACATGAGGCTAACTTTTTCTAATGGAAAATGTGGCTCACAATGTTTACATTTGTAGTCACACCATTATGTAAAATATTTAAACTGAGCCAGGCGGTTGTGGCACACACTTTTAACCCCAGCACTTGGAAGAGCAGTCACTCGGTTACCTCTAACCATTGAGTCAGCTCTCCAGTCACCTAAACTGGGATTTTTTTTTTTTTTGAGACACGTCTTGCTAAGTAGCCCAGGCTGATTTCAAATTCATAACTCTACTTTCTCAGTCTTCGGGGTGGTAGGATGGGATTACAGTGTTGTACCACTTTGCCTAGATCTTAAATGGTATTCTGAAAGTATAAATGCCATTGAAGTTATTATTTTTTATAAATTTAAGAACAATGAACAAAAACTAACATAAAAACAGTTACAAACCACCAACTTAAACTATGTATACTGAGGGTGGAGAGACGGCTCAGGGGTTAAGAGCATTGCCTGCTCTTCCAAAGGTCCTGAGTTCAATTCCCAGCAACCACATGGTGGCTCACAACCATCTGTAATGGGGTCTGGTGCCCTCTTCTGGCCTGAAGGCATAAACACAGAAAGAATATTGTATACATAATAAATAAATAAATAAATAAATAAATAAATAAATAGGAAAAAATATGTATACTGAATACTTGAAAAACTTGTCTTCTGCCTGGCGGTGGTGGCGCACGCCTTTAATCCCAGCGCTCGGGAGGCAGAGGCAGGCGGATCTCTGGGAGTTCAAGACCAGCCTGGTCTACAGGACTGGCTCCAGGACAGGCTCCAAAGCCACAGAGAAACCCTGTCTTGAAAAACCAAAAGAAAAAAGGGGAAAAAAAAAAAAAAAAAAGAAAAACTTGTCTTCTCACATGAGCTGAGCAAAAGGAGGTCTACGTGACTGCAGCACAGTGAAACTTTGGGCGAGGGGAGAAGAAAAGATAGAATCATAGGCCTTGCAAAGGACTTTAGATTTCACACTGGCAGGAAAGCGCTCTGAAATGGATATGGAAGAGATGTTTCGGGGGAAGCAGTGGGACCCAGAATGGTAGCCTCTGAGCGGAAGAAATGGTATGCATACCCTCTGGAGTACAATCAATGGATTCAGTTGGGGGCTGAAGACTGGGAGTCTATTTCACTGTGCAAACTAACCTGTAGGTATTCTGACTACTCAGTGGTACTTTAAAAAAAATTTCTTTCTGTTCTAAAGAAAGTAAAGAGAAATTTCTACTACGAGGTTTCAAGACTATTTTCAATTTATAATATAATAGCACTTATATAATATAAAATAAGAATATAAAATAATATATGAATTTTATGAATATAAAATAAGATGAGAAGAGGGGCTAGACACATGGCTCAACAGTCAAGAGTGCATACTGCTCTTGCAGAGGACCCAAATTCTGTCCCCAGTACCTGTATCCGGCAACTCACAGCCACCTGTTAGTACAGGGATCTGACACCTCTGGCATCTGCAGACACCTGCACTCGAATGTACATACCCAAACATAAAATAGCAAATCTTTTTAAAAACTGAGGTAAGAGGCCTATGTTAAACATTATTTACAGCAAGCAGTATCTCTGAGAGACAATATAATCCAGTCTGCCCAGGGACTCCAGGTCTGCAGGGACCCCGGCTTTGCTATAAAGATGAGGGCTGTTTCCCGTATCCCAGTTGTGTGCACAATGGGGAGGGCTGAGGAGATGTAATCAGGTGACTATGCAATGACCCTGGAGGAACCTACTAGAGGTGTGAACTAAAACCATGAAGACAATGCTGGGTAAGGTGGCCCATGCCTCGACTCCTAGCACAGGAGAGACAGAGGCCGAGGTAGATGGCCCAATCTATACTGCCAGCTCAGGTCAGCCAGGACCACATAAGGACACTGTCTAAAAATGAAACAAAACAAAATAAAACAGAAAGACCTGAGATATGTAAGTAGTGACAAGCACAAAAACTTAGTGAAGTCGATGTGTCCAGAGTGAAGAACATCAGGACTGCCTTCTGCTGCTGGAGTGAGAGTGATCGCTGGGAGAGCACATCTGTGGAGAAAGACGGGACTAGGAGCTGTCCCACAGATGCTCACACTTGGAACCTGGGGACACCTGTAACACGGGTGGAAGGACTGGACTCATCAACAAGAGGAGAGAGCTGACTGAGAATAAAACAGAAAGCAACCACACAGACTCTCACATCTTTACAACATTTGGGATGCTGAGGCAGGAGGATTGCCATGGACTCTAGATAGACAGACAAAATAATGGTTTCAGATGGAGGGGACACCAAAAAACATAAAAGCCAGGTGTGACCAAACATGTCTTTAATTCCAGCACCCAGAAGACAGAGGCAGATGGATCTCTGAATTTAAGACCAGTCTGGTCTACGTAGTGAGTTTTAGGCCAGCCAGGGCTACAAAGTAACCCTGTCTCCATAATAAAATAAAATAAAAATTAAACCAAACCAAATAAATAAGTAGATAAGCAAAAAACTTGGGGGGCAGCTGAGATGTCATGGAAGAGTAGAGGGAAAAATATAAAGCAATATCAAGAAAAATGAGAAGCAGGAGACTGGTGTGGTGTTGCAAAGTCAAGACAAGAGATCCAAGTTCAGCAAAAGAAGAAAAAGAACAGAAGTAACTTATCAAAGTTTCACACACTCATTTCTAAGGCTAATGTGAACCAACCCATCCCTGACTTCTAGGATTTCACATCCTTTAGAGGAAGGAGATAGTAATAAGCATACATGTAAATTTAGGCACAGTAAGAGGAAAAGTAATAAGATCAGGGAGATGGCAAAGTGAGAACAGGGAGTGTGCTCAAACAATGCCCCCCCATTCGTGTGTGTGTGCGTGTGATGTACACATATATTTGTACACATGTGTGCAGGGGGAGGAAAGTAGGTATGGTTGGGGTGTTGGTGCCTCCGGAGGCCTAAAACCAATGTCTTAACTCATCTTCTGACTGTTCTCCCATCTTACCCATTGAGACTTGCTGATATGACTAGTCTCACCAGCCAGCTTGCACTGGGTATCCCTTGTCTCCACCTTTGGAGGCTGAAATTACAAGTGGAGCCCAGTATTTACATGGGTTCTGGGTATCCAAACTGGATCTCTGGTGTGTTCCTGTGTGGATACCAGGGCACAAAATTGACCCTGTATGTGGACAGGAGTGACAGATGAGACCAGAGGAGCAGCACCAAGATCAAAACTGCATGGCTTTCAGCAGTGGTGGCGCACGCCTTTCATCCCAGCACTCAGGAGGCAGAAGCAGGCAGATCTCTGTAAGTCTGAGGCCAGCCCGGTCTACAGAGTGAGTTCCAGGACAGGCTCAATTGCTATTGAGAAACCCTGTCTTGAAAAACAAAACAAGACAAGACAACAACAACAAATGCATGGCCTTTTACTTAGCTTTTACTCAGAGCAAGAAGGAAAGTCTTTGGAAAATTTTGATCAGGTGGGTTATGATCTATGTCTTAGCTAGGGTTTCTATTGCTGCAACAAAACACGATGACCAAATAGCAAGCTGGAGAGGAAAGTGCTTATTCTGCCTACACTTCCATATGGCTCTTCATTAGTGAAGACGTCAGGACAGGAACCCACACAGGGCAGGAACCTGATGCAGAGGTCATAGAGGGAAACTGCCTACTGGCTTGATGTGAATGGCTTGTTCAGCACACTTTCTTATAGAACCCAGGCCTGACAGCCCAGGGTTGGCTCCTCCCACAATGGGCTGGACCCTCCCCACATTGATCACTAATTAAGAAAATGTGCTACGGGCTTGCCTACAGCCCAACCTTATGGAGGCGCTTTCTCAATTGAGGATCCCTCCTCTCAGATAACTTTAGTTTTATTATGTTGACATAAAACTAAGCAGCAAGATCTAATTTTGAAATTTGTGTTTCTAGATGAGCACTGTGGTGACGTGTAAGGGAGCAGCAGCAGGTGGGGAGACGTATCAGATGTCACACGCTTTGAGGGCAGAGCCGCCAAGATTTCCTGATGATCTGATGAAAGAGTGGAAGAGCAAACAAAAGTGGTTTTTTTTTTTTTTATTTCCATGCTGTTTCTATTTTTGAAATACTTTTTGTTTCTTCAGTGATGGGAATTGAAACCAGGAGTCCTGTCCATGTTAAGTAAGTTTTCTACCACAGAGTCAAGCGCAGTCCCCAAACTCCCAAGGTTTGGTTTGGTAATTGGAAGAACTCAATAGTCATTTTTTTATCAGCTGAGATGCCAACTTCTAAAGGGAAACACTGAGCAGAATGTCAGTTGTTGGCCCTTTTGTAAACAACATTGAGAAAAAATTTACTTCTGTTCCCATTTTGAACACTATAATTAAGAGTTGTCTTTTTCCCTCATTGGCCAGCTGAAGGCAAGAGGGTCACCCACAGCTGTACTGAGTCACAAGGTGGAAGTTTCACTTGACACGATCTGATGTGGAAGAGGGTTGAACATATGCCGGAAAGATGTTGGTGTCATTCATTACATGGGACTGAGTGACCTTCCTTATATGGCTTATTCAAGATTATCTACCAGTGAAAGAAATCATTATCTTCGTACATAAAAAAATTAAGAAAATTTTTAGATGAGAGAGAGAATTGCACGTATATTTTTCAAAGTATTACCAACATTTATTATCCAAGACCATTAATTTCTTGGCAAATTGATTACAGAAAAACCACTGTTAACTTTTTCAAAGGCAGCAGCATCACAATGATAGCTTATAAACATTTTGGATCTGTTTATGATTTTTGTCAAATTTTCTTTTTCAAAGAAGGTTTTGCTATGTAGCCCTCCTGCCTCCATTTCTGGAATGCTGGGATTCCTGACTTAAATATTCTTCTTGATGAATGCTAATAGGACAGTCCAGGCTGGAGGTGGGGCTCAGTTGGCCATACTTGCCTAGCAGCAGAAAGTCCTGGACTCAACATTCCCTAAAACCGCACAAACCTATCATGGTAGCATACACTTGCGATCCCAGTGCTGAGCAGGTGGAGGCAGGAGAATCATAAATTTAAAGTTATCCTCAGATACATAGGAAGACAAGGCCAACCTGGGTATCATGAGACCCTGTCTCAAAAACTACACACCCCAAAAGACAAATGAGGCAAACTAACTGCTCTGGGGCAAACAGAAAATGCCAGAAACAATCTGTATCTTGGCAATATGCATAAAACTCTTTGAGGTTTAAGACAGTTTCATATTTTAATTACACTAAACAATATGAAATTGAGTTCTGTATGTCTAAATATCAATAATTTCTTTCTTAAGTGATCTTTTTGATTTTTTGAGATGAAATCTTGCTATTATACTATGGGCTGACCTCAAGCTCAGGGTATTCTCATGTCCACCTTCCAAATACAGGCACTACTGGTGTACCCCAGCACAGCTGCCTCACACCCCAGGACAGTACAGGGAGCACTGCTGCCATGCTACACTTTAGGGAAAGAAAGACGCCTGAGAAGGTTCGCTGTAAATCACACTGGAAACATTACTTCTCTGCCGCTCTCCTTCTTATGCAGTCTCACTGTGTAGCCCTGGGTTGGGCTGGAACTTGCCAGTGTAGACCAGGTTGGCCTCAAGCGTGTGTAGATAGATTCTCCATCTCTGCACCATGATTGCTGGAATTACAGATGTGAGCCACCATGTCCAGAGGAAGGTATCAATTTATGTAGTAATAAATGAAAAACGCAATTGTGAAAGTAGCCGGCAGTATGAAAGAAAACACACAATTAAGTATAGAAAACCATCAATCCCTCAAACTCATTTGTTACATGGATATGAAATAGAACTACCTAAATTACTTGAAGAAAACACATATAAATTAAGGCAGATAAACAGTACAGATTTTGTTACTTAATAATAAAACAAACCTTTCCGAATGACATAAAACAAAAATGTTTTCAAGAACTCCAAACAGTATCAGAAATGTAAATATGAACTTTTCTGGTTGATCAAAAGTTAAAATTTCAGCTGGAGAGATGGCTCTGTGGTTAGGAGCACTGTCTGCTCTTCCAAAGGTCCTGAGTTCAATTCCCAGCAACTACACGGTGGCTCACAATCTGTAATGGGACCAGATGCCCTCTACTGGCATATGTGTGTATGTGCAGACAGAGAATTCATTTTTAAAAAAAAGAGAAATTTCTGCAGGGTCTTGTAGACAACCCCTTTAATCCCAGCACCAGGAGAATAGAAGCAGGTGGAACTATTTGAGTTCAAGGGCAGCAGGTCAACATATTGAGTTCCCATCTTTACTTTGTAATTTACTAATCTATCTAGAATTACTTAAAAAATAAATTTAGTATAGCATAAAATCAAGACAAAAAAGCACAGCAGTATAAAGAAAAACTTAAATTTTAATTTCATTAAATTTCTGAAAGATAAGGAAAATAAAACAGCAGGCTTCAAGAGTAAGGGCAATGAAATTTAGAAAATGGCTGATTATAAAACTAAAACACAGACGGTGGTGGCGCAGGCCTTTAATCTCAGCACTCGGGAGGCAGAGACAGGCGGATCTCTGTGAGTTTAAGGCCAGTCTGGTCTACAAGTTCTAGGACAGCCCAGAGCTACACAGAGAAAGCTTGTCTCAAAACAACAACAACAAAAAAAAAAAAGAGAGAGAAAAGAAAAAACTGAAACAACTCCACCTAAAATTAAAATTAACATTGCCATTGTGGGCTTGGTTTAACCTGTAAGAGAGATCCGTAAATCTAAAAGGGTATAAATTTCTAAAATGTTACCCCAGATTTTAAAGAAACCTAAACTGCCTACACACTGTTTACACAGCATCAATTAAAAAAAAAATCCTCATAAGTAAAAGTATGCATCCATTCAGATTAAGCATTTTAATCTGCCTTAGACAAGAGAAGGTGAAAATTAGAAGAATGAAATGTTCTTCTCACTGCTATTTCTTGATGTGATCTTTGATACACTTTACCACAGGAGAGAGAGGCACCAGGTGTCATTAATTTCATGGTCCCAGTCACAGAGGGCCAGGCAGCTGGCTATCAACCCACCAAAGCTGCTCGTCCAACTTTCCTAGTATCTTAGAACCAAGCTCATCTGGGTCAAAACAAGGCAGCTCCCTTTCTCACTGTAGAAATATCCAGAATAAAAGTGTTGAGTACAAGCCTGGCTGCCAAGCTATCACTCTACAAGAGAGGAATAGTGCAGAAACAGTGGGTATGGCAGTGTACAGTCATCGCCATGCCTCGTGTGAGGCAGGATACAGCTCTGCCGGCACACAGGAATACCACACAAGTCCTGAAGGAAAAGTAGCTTTATTCATAAATAATGTCCACAGTATGTTACAGCAAAACACTATAAATGTATTCCTAGTGCTGAATCTATGTGAATGTATAGACTGACTTGACAGGAGATAGTGAATCCCATTTCTCCATTAAAGAGGCATGGGGGCCAGGCAGTGGTGGCGCACGCCTTTAAAAAATCCCAGAACTTGGGAAGCAGGGGCAGGCAGATCTCTGTGAGTTCGAGGCCAGCCTGGTCTACAGAGTGAGTGCCAGGACAGGCTCCAAAGCTACAGAGAAACCCTGTCTCGAAAAACATAAATAAATAAATGAATGAATGAATGAATGAATGAATGAATGAATAAATAAATAGGCATGGCTGCTGGCAGCTTTCCCACCACAGCCGTCAGAGAGAGGCTCTGCAGGCTCTGCACTGTGTTCCTCCTCCTCTCTGATACAAATCTAACTAAAGGCGCACAACACAAATAGTACAAAGGCACCCAGCTAAAGAAAATCCCAATACAGGGCAGTAGCTTGCTTTCCACAGTGACCTCAAGCGGCCAAAATTATAAGCAATATATAGTCCTCTGGTTAAGAAATTTCTCTAATGTTTCATTTTTGGGGTTTCCCAAAAAACAAGCAAAAAAATAAAACAAAAACCCTTAAGACAGCCGGACATATGGGCCACACCTCTGAGTTCAGCACTCAGGAGACAGAAGCAGGCAAACTTCTGTGACTTTGAGACCAGCCTGGTCTACAAGAGCTAGTTCCAGTACAGCTAGAACTGTTATACAGAAAACCCTGTCTCAAAAAACGAGTCAATCAATATAAAACTAAAATAGCACTTAATATTTAAAAGGTTAAGTATCATCAATCTGGTAAATATGTTTACTAGAAAAATCTTGTAAAGTTTTAAAAATGTGTGACTTATTTTAAGTGTGTGTATAAGTGTAGGCATGCACACCCTAGCACAGAAAACAACTTTTTTTAAATTTTTTTATGATATATTTATCTTTATTTTATGTGCATTGGTGTGAAGGTGTCAGATCCCCTGGAACTGGATTTTCAGACAGTTGTGAGCTGCCATGTGGGTGCTGGGAATTGAACCTGGGTCCTCTAGAAGAGCAGTCAGTGCTCTTAACTGCTGAGCCATTTCTCCAGCCCCCCCACAGAAAACAACTTTAAGGGAGCTGGTTCTCTCCTTTTCCCTGGGTCAAGGGATCTCATTGTTTGAGCCCATACTGATATACGTTCTAGGCTGGTTGGCCAGCAAGATTCCAGGGGTTTCTCCTATCTCTACCTCCCAGACAAGTGCTGGGACGATGGATGTGTATCACCACATATCTGGTTTTTATGTGGGTTCTGGGAACTGAACTCAGGTCAGGCTGGTGTGGAGAATAGCTTTACCCATTTAGTCACCTCCCAGCACCCCAACAGGATTTTTAAAATATGCTACACAATATAAGATTCCGTAGATGTTATTAAATGATGTCTCTCTATAGTAATACACTGTAAATATTTGGTACAATAAATTTCCTAGGCATGTCTCATATGGAATACTCCTTCATTTTCTGTCCCTTTTCAACTAAAATTAGATTACAACTTTTTTTTTTTTTTTTTTTCGAGACAGGGTTTCCCCATCTGTAGCTCTGGAGCCTGTCCTGGAACTCCCTTGGTAGACCAGGCTGGCCTCGAACTCACAGAGATCCGCCTGCCTCTGCCTCCCGAGTGCTGGGATTAGATTACAACTTTATGTGACTACTTTCCAATTTTATGTAATCCCAAAAAAATCAGACCCCTTTGGCATTAAAAGGCACAAAAGAACACACACACAAAGTGGGTAAACAAAGGAAAATACCAATACATTAGGATGCTAGATTTACAAATCTTTATCTTTTGAACTAGTGTTTAAGGTCCTAGCATGCTTTAAAACAAACAAACAAACAAAAAAACTATACACACCCTTAGGATTTTTAGCTGGGCGTCGTGGTTTCTGCCTGTAATCTTTGCTCTTGCAGGCTGAAGGAGGAGGATCAATACAGTAAATTCCACGTTAGTCAGACCCTGGGGGTGGGTGGAGGGGGGGAGTGCAGCAAGGAAGAAAATCATCAATTTACTATCCTTTATGATTTTCCTTTGTCTTGAGACGGGGTAAAAGTGGGGAACAGATGGTAAGCAATATGGCACCGTGGGTAAAGGCAGTTGTCCAGCAAGCCATGTAACCAGAGCCAATCCCAGAACCCACAGAGTTGTCCTCTGACCATGCAGACACTGCAGCACACACGACTCCCCCTTGGTAATAGTAGTAATAATAAAATGGGGGACGGAGGCTAAAGATAGGCCAGCAGTAAAAGCACTGGCCAAGTGTGCATATGCTCAGACACACATAAACAGTACTAAAGGTAAGGGTGGGGGAGGGAACAGGATGTTTTAGATTTACCATTATTTCCACCTTTGATTTTAACACTCATCCCTACAGAAATAAAGACCACAACAGCCACCTAAAACCAAAACAGAGGTATGCATTATTTAAGTGACGGAGATTATAAAGATGCAGGCAGGTGGATGAAGGCTCTCATACTAAACGTGGACAGGATGTCTTCTTATCACTCTGTCCCACGCCGAAAACACCAACGATAAGAAAAAGGAATAGTCTCTTAAGCACAAAGGTATCCCACAGTGAACGGGTGAATTATTTAATACTACACAGATCTGGTAGTTTATATGGATGTAAGATTTTTATTCACTATCTAATAAGAAGTGCTCACACAAATGACATCAGGGATTTCTTGGGGTTATTCATTTTACTTTTGTAGTTAAGTTATTAAAGTAGAATCAGTATTGCTTTCCTGGTTACCAGGTGGTTTTAGTTTATCTTATATATTCTACAGAAACCAGGTAGAAACCAAGAAAATAATAAATAGGTTTTCCTCTAAAACTCAAGTTCTGAGGAAAACTCAGAAATATTCAAAGATCTTTCCAGGTTTCCTGCTATAATCTCACTTAACTTTATGAATAAGGATTAAGCAAAATTACAATAGCACATAAAAATGCCTCTCATAAACCAGCTCAAATACTGTATCAGTTTCATCAAGTTATAATATATACTTTTAAACTGATTTCCCCCCCTTGGGTAAGACAGGGCCTCATGTACCCCAGGAGAGGTTTGGACTTAAGCTAAGGATGATCTTGAATTCCTGGTCCTATTGCCTCCACCTCCCAAGTGCAGAGATTACGGGTGAGCCACCATGCCCAGCGCTCACTCGCTCTGTCTCTCTTACCACACACATGCACACGCACAAGTGTGCACAATTCTATTTTTATTGCCGTGTATATATGTGTGTGATGTGTTCTAAGTTCAGACATGTGCCTCAGCACACACGTGGAGGTCAGAGGACAACTTTAGGAAGTTGGTTCTCTCCTTCCACGTGCTTTCACCCGCTGAGTCATCTTACTGGCACTACAATTTTATAATATAAAACTCTTACTCAGGGGGCTGAAGAGATGGCTCAGCGGTTAAGAGCACAGCACTGGCTGTTCTTTCAGAGGTCCTGAGTTCAATTTCCAGCAGCACATGTCAGCGCACAACCATGTTTAACTGTAGTCTCATGGGAACAGATGACCTCTTCTGATGTGCAGACAGATGTATATGAAGATAAGGCCTCTCTATATATAAAATAAGTAAATCTTATTTTAAGAAATATTTGCAATAGCCAATCCCTTCATTAATTTCTAGTAAGAGAATAAATCAACAGTCCCTGTTTTGAAGCAATGTCTTTACTCAATTTTTATGAGGATGAAATAAAATTTATCCTATGTAATCTCTTTCTTCCTTTTTGTTCACTGATATTTTACTTACATGTATGTCTATTGAGCATGTCAGATCCCCTGGAACTGGAGTCACAGACAATTGTGAGCTACCATGTGGGTGCTGGGAATTGAACCAGGTACTCTAGAAGAACAGCCAATGCTCTTAAATGCTGAGTCATCTCTCCAGTCTCCCAGATTCATTCATTCTTTCTTTCTTCCTTCCTTCCTTCCTTCCTTCCTTCCTTCCTTCCTTCCTTCCTTCCTTCCTTTCTTTCTTTTTGGGGGGTTTGGTTTTTCGAGACTGGGTTTCTCCGTAGCTTCGGTGCCCGTCCTGGAACTAGCTCTTGTAGACCAGGCTGGCCTCGAACTCCCAGAGATCCGCCTGCATTTGCCTCCCGAGTGCTGGGATTAAAGGCGTGCACCACCACCCCCCAGCTTCCCCCCCCCCTTTTTTTTAGGTGTTTTTGTCTGTGTATATGGCTGCTGGCCAGAAGAGGGCACCAGACCCCATTACAGATGGTTGTGAGCCACCATGTGGTTGCTGGGAATTGAACTCGGGACCTTTGGAAGAGCAGGCAATGCTCTTAACCTCTGAGCCATCTCTCCAGCCCCCTCCCAGATTCTTTCTTAAAATAATTTTTTTTTTTTTTACAAGACAAGTTTTTCTCTATGTAACAGTCCTAGCTGTCCTAGAACTATCTCTTGTTGACCAGGCTGGCCTGATCAGCCTGCCTCTGCCTCCTGAGTGCTGGGATTAAAGACGTGCACCACTACCGCCTGGCACTTTATAATTAATTTTGTAGGTAAACACAGAGTAATGAGCTTCATGGAGGCATCTTGACACATACTATACTTTGTTCTAATTCCCTTCCCATAGGCCCTCGTTCCAAGTGCTTTTTTCTGAGTGAGGACTGCCAGGGCCTGCAAACACCAGGTAAGCACTCCATCACTAAATTATAGCCCCTCTTCAAAAATAGCTTAAATCCAAAAAACATAAATATTTATAGTAAACAATGTTCCCTAAAACTAATTCCCCCAACAACAATGAAAGGAGGGATTGTTTAGAAAACCAGAAAGAAGCAGCACTGTGTACTAAAGCTCACATTTCACCTTCTGTGGTCCCTTATCAACAGACTTTAACAAATCAACACAATAATGACCTTTATTGTGAACTTCAAACTGGTGTTTGCTTTTTTGATCAGCTCCATCCTACTTGAAGAGCTGTCACGGGATTCCCCTCTGTATGCTATGAATGCTTGATTACCATTGGTTAATAAAGAAACAGGTTTGGCCTATGGCAGGGCAGAATATAGGTAGGTGGGAAAACTAAATTGAATGCAGGAAGAAGAAGGCAAAGTCAGGCAGAAGCCATGTAGCTGTCTAAGAAGCAAGAGGCAACAAACCACAAGCCTTGTGGTAAAATATAAAATAACAGAAATGGGTTAATTTTAGATGTAAGAGCTAGCTAGGAATGTACCTAAGCCTATAAGTAGGCCAAAGAATAGTAATTAATGTTAATCCTCAAAATGTTTATTTCATAAGTGGCTGCAGAATCCAGGGGGACCAACAGGATGGAGAATATTTATAGCTACATCTGGCACTGGAAAACAAAAGAGTAGCCTCCATTTACAAGGGGCACCCCACCTTACCAAACTAGACAAAAATAGAACCATTAATAGAACCTTAACAAGGCTTAAAATGTTGGCAGTGAAAAATTTTCAAACTGTATTTGTCATGGTCGCAGGTATGGAGACATACAATCTACACTCTGTTTGCTCACACTGCTGTCACAGCAGCAGCAGAAACTCCGCTCTCCAATCAGGCTGCCTGGATGGATATAAGGTTGCCCACAAAACTGTACTCAGTTGAGCTTTGTCCTGTTTAAATGCTAGCATATCGAGTTCATTAATGTCCGTACCATATTTTCTGTGCATAAAGTTCAGGATCAGTCTGTACGTGACCATGGAACCGGAGACTCTTTCAAGGAATCAATGGTGTTAAAACTACTTCCATGGGGCTGGAGAGATGGCTCAGGGGTTAAGAGCACTGGCTGTTCTTCCAGAGGATCTGAGATCACTTCTCAGCACCCACAACTATCTAAATGAAATCTGGTGCCCTCTTCTGGCATGCAGGCAGAACACTATACATAGTAAATAAATAATTAAAAAAAAAACAAACCTTGCATGGCAACTAAGATGCCCCCCCCCCCACTGTTTGAATTA
The DNA here is from genome assembly GCF_000317375.1 of Microtus ochrogaster. Lineage (NCBI taxonomy): Eukaryota > Metazoa > Chordata > Mammalia > Rodentia > Cricetidae > Microtus > Microtus ochrogaster. The sequence continues at coordinate 6,678,005 of NW_004949102.1, read as the reverse complement.
ACATTCAAGATGTAGAAGCAATGGTGGGGTAAAAGTACCAACAGAACAATTCAATGCAACAGTGCCACAGTAGCCATTATAATCTTCATTTTCATCGGCTCACAGTAAGAAGAGGTTTGTTTAACATTTAAGCATGCACTTGATGAAAGAGCAAAATTTATTTACTTTGGGGGGATAGGGTTCCACTATGTAGCCCTGGCAGATCTGGAACTTCAAATGCAAACAAGGCTGGCCTTGAACTCACAGATAATCTGCCATTGCCTCCTGAGTGCTGGGATTAAATGTCAGCACACCATCTTTCTTTGGGTTTTTTTGAGACAGTCCCTGATGTATGTAGTCCCCACTATGTAGGCCTTGAACTCATGATAATCCTAGATGTATGTAGTCCCCACTATGTAGGCCTTGAACTCATGATAATCCTAATGTCTTAGCCTCCTGAGTACTGGGTTAACACACACAACAGATGTGAACCACTCTACTCGGTTCCAAATACTACAAGTTCCAACACCTTTCATGCTTCCGCTCAACAAATGCAAAGTATGCACCAAGTATTTCTGTCCTTTTGACAGCAGTCACAGGTCACCAAAGCATGGTGAGGCATGGTTTGAGTTGCAAACTAAATTAGTAACATTTTTCTCCCAATTATCACTTTTCATTGATAAAATGGCCAACAAACTATATTACATTAAGTCCTGCACAGGATTTTTCTCAACAACTTAAAGTTGTTGAGATATCTGTATCACTTGAAGTGTCAGATATACAAGTGATAGTCAGAATTTTGGAAAATTTTCTATCTGCTCCAGTAAGTCTGATAACTTTTCATTACTTCAAAGTCTTTTCTAATTAAATAATGGAGTTATTAATAAATGCTTGTGTCAACATTTACAAGATCTGCATAACTCAGTCAACTATTTTCCAAATTTCTCTTGTCAGATACCACAAGATCATTCTTGAGTTGAAAGACCCATTCTGGCTAGGCTTGGTGACAGGTCCAGCAAGAGGGACACAGAGGCATCACATGAGCTAGGAAATGTAGGCAGCGGGACAACAGTCAGGCTGTCACAGCAAACATGCATCCAAAGTGTCTGACAATCCATAGATTTTAAATGAGTTTGTATTCTACTTTATACCTCATGTTCAAGAAGCTAATGTTACGCAGTTTGGGTTTAATATCTAAGAAAATAACATCCACAAGCACATAAAAAGGCTCTTAAATACCCAATTTGTGGTGTGTGTGTATGTGTGATCTGATGGAGATATATCCTTATACTTTAAACCAAAGAAATAAATATTTCAACATGCTGTATGCTATTTGTAGTTTTAAAAAATCTGTATGAGGAGCCGGGCGATGGTGGCGCACGCCTTTAAACCTGACTACTGTTTCTTCTACCCTCAGCTCTCGGCTCTCTCATTTCCCCAGGGGTTTACCCAAACGCCTTCATTTTTCAGACTTTTCTTAACCACGTGTATCCATGTATGTAATTTTACGATTATATGTCTTGTAATCCTAAAGCCAAAAGATTTTTAATACTTGAATAAATGTTCATGGTGTATTTTCTGCTTACCAACAGCAAAAATAAATGAATGAATAAATAAAATAAAAAGGTAAATAAGCCACTATGTACGTTTTCTGAGGATATAGATCTCAGTGCCTGTGAGGTCCTTCAGGAAAGATCCAGAAGGCAGCTCTGTGGCACTGTCATTACAAGATAACAATCCCTGGACTTTAAGTGGGACAGAAGGCAGAGGTAGATGCTAGTGATATTACCCCAACACTGTGTAGGTCTAGACTAAAATACGCTGAATGAAATTTATTTAGGCAGAATCTCATATAGCCCACATTGGTCTTGGACTCCCTGTGTAGCTCAGGTTAACCTTGAACTTCCAATCCTACTAAAGTTACTACAGAATATAGACAAGATTATGCCACCATGCCCAGCTTATGTGGGTTTTAAACAAAAACTCTTAAAACATTTTTAAAATTTGAAAATAGATGAATGGAATAAAGATATAGAGCACTAGCCAAGCAGTGGTGGATCACACCTTAAATCCCAGCAGTTGGGAGGCAGAGGAAGGCAGGCAGATCTGAGTTCAAGGCCACCACAGGCTACAAACTCAGTTCCAGGACGTCCAGGACTACACAGTGAAACCCTGTCTTGAACCACCACCCCCTCAAAGAAGATCTACAATACTGTATGTTCAATGTATGGGCAGTGCTGTGGACAGTGTCTGCCTGAATGCTGGGATTTAAGCATGCACACTACATCCAGCTTAATGCATGTTTTATGCTTAGTGTTCCAAGAGTAAAAAAGTTTAGAAAGTGGCAATAAATAACTTATTGAAGAAATTCTTTTCATAAATTTAGCCTAGTCTAAGTGCACACCATTTATTCAACAGTGTCCACTAAGGTGCAACACTTAGCACCTACTAAGCAAGAGCAACTCTTCTCCAGTCCCACCTTTAAGTCTTTACAATGCATCACAAAAACCCTTTAAACTGTATTTTAAAACTGTACCTCTTGTTAGATGTGCTGCTGAACTGCTTGTGTCTTGTATGCTAGTATGACAACAGGTTTGATGGCAGTAGACAATATAAGACAATGCAGAAGAGAAACTGAGGTTAGTGGAGGCACAGTTTCACTGAGCCCTCCTGGAGAGACCTTGACCCTGACTCCAAGTCACCCTTACCTCGGCCAGAGAGCATTCAAACAGTACTGAAAGGAACAAATACACATTTCCCACTAAACAAAAGCATTTGCTACTGTCCCATTAAGAGTATCTGAGAACTAGGTGTGCTGGTGCACATCTTTAACCCAGCAGAGGGAAAGGCAAAGGCAGGTGATCTCTGGGAGTTCAAGGCCAGCCTAGTTTTCAAATTGGGATCCAGGATACTCAGGGCTGTTACACAGGGAAACCCTGTCTCAAAAAAGAGGGAAAAAAAATAGAAGGAAGAAAGGGAGGGAGGGAGAGAAGGAATATTTCAGGAAGTCTGGTATAGTGGTGCCTTTAATCCCAGCACACTGGAGGCAGCAACTCAAGGATCTCCGAGTTCTAAGACATCCAGGACTACATAGAGAGATCCTGTCTCAAAAAGAAAATAGAAGTTTCAGAACAAAAATAAATTGGTGCCGGGCGATGGTGGCGCACGCCTTTAATCCCAGCACTCGGGAGGCAGAGGCAGGTGGATCTCTGTGAGTTCGAGACCAGCCTGGTCTACAGAGCTAGTTCCAGGACAAGCTCCAAAGCCACAGAGAAACCCTGTCTCGAAAAACCAAAAAAATAAATAAATAAATTGGTGATGTCAAATACACTGAAGATGATCTAGGTCAGTATACACAATATTATTCTCTGTCAAATACAGTGATACGAGTACTGTGTGTACACGCATACTTAGGAATGATCTGGAATCTATCTACTGAGCTGGCAATGGCTCAGTGGGTAAAGGCCCTATCACCAATTCTGAGGACTTGAGTTAAACCCCCACACACAAATATAATTTTAAAAATTAAAATCAAATATATTAAAAGTGTTCTTTACATGGTAGGGTTATGTTTCTTTTACTTTTCTATAGTGAATTCATATTACATGTATGTTTATATCTAGTAAGTATAGTTATTAACATGGCAGACTCAATTTATTTTAGAAGTAACTTTTATTTAGAAGAATTTTATAGAGCCAAGAATTAAAGAAAGGTAAATTTTCAACAGTCACACAATTAGCGATAGACCAGGACCACTTCTTCCTTCTATTTAGTAACTGAAGTCCACTGTAGGCCGAGATGCTGGGTCAGTGATGGTTCACCTACTTAGCAAACCCTGGTTGATTCTGTGATACGTAGGCTTTTTTATATAGGAAGTTGATCACTAAGACTTTTATTTCCCATCTACTTAAAGACAAAGAACAAAAGAAAAAAGGAAGGGGCCCAAGAAACCTACAAAATACTTTCTTCAGTTTGGATCCTCGTAGATTAGCGCATACAACAATCTACTTTAGAGCAGCAGGCATGACCTGTTATAACAAGTGAAAAAAGCCAAGCACAGGAAGATAAATACCACATGTGAAGAGGTAAGAAGCAGAGTGGTTGCCAGAGGGAAGGCAGTAGCAAAAAGGATACACAAAGGTTGGCTAACAGGCACAAAAATACAACTAGGCCGAAGTTCCTATGTTCTACTGCATAGTACAGCAACCATAATAGGTAGGAAAGAGGATTTTGAGTATTTACAACATAAATGTTTTCGATGTTGAATGAGCTAACTACTCTGACTAGAATATTGTATATTGTCTACATTTAAGTCAATACAACTACAGCCCCAAATAAGTATAATTATGTGTCAAAAGTAATCAATACAAGCTTTCTCTGTTTAAGATTACCCAAAATTTATCTATCCATCATTCTTATATTTACCAATATTTCTGCAGAACAGCCTATAAACAATGTCAGCTAAACTAGGTGGTGGTAGCTTACACCTTTAGCCCCAGCACTTGGGAGGCAAAGGCAATCAGATCTCTGAGTTTGAGGCCAGCCTGGTCCACAAAGCCAATTCTAGTACAGGTTGAAAAGCTATAGAGAAACCCTGTCTAGAAAAAACAAAACAAAACAAGCAAAACCTGCAAGGAGCTGGCAAATCTCTGCAACTCCCTTAGCTTTGCTCTGGTTCTCCTCCCGCCCTCCATCAAGTGTCCCCACTCCATCTCTAAGAAGTACCTCAGAGCAGATCTCCTCACCTAAGAGGCACACTCAAAGTCCCTCCCTGGAACTTACTTCAGCCAACGGGCCAACACAACCATCACTGGATTTCATCATTAACATTACTGAAAAGGCCCTTGACTTTTTTGTGTCAAGAGTCCCCAAGAATCTTCTAAAAGTAAGACTGGGTCCTTCTCAGAAATAGGGATTAGACACACAAAATTTTGCATGTCATTTCAAGACTCAGAGTTACACAGTTACAATACATCCCTGGACTTCAGAACTAAAAACTTTATAGAATATATTTAGCATACTAATATCATAAATCTTCAAAGCTCAAGATATATTTGTGTCTGAAGAGATGCAGGGCACTCTCAGCACCAGCAACACAAAGTTAAAACCAGAATGTCTGCTCTGCTGAAATCCCCTTATGACCCCGGAGTGCCTACAGAAATCCATCTCTATTCATGAGTGCCGAGTACCAACTTCCCAAACTTCCCCACTCAAATTTCCAAGTGGAAATTTTGTTTTCTATACTCTTCAAGTACAAGTAAAATCCACTCACTATTTCTCAGGTCAAACATGGTGTAGCCTCCCTCTAGCCTCTCAGTCCTTCTCAAACTCTATTTAATACACATAAAATCTTACCTAATTTCTGTTGTCCGTGTCATGGTCCCTCCTCCAAACAAACTCCTCCCTATTCCCACACCACTTTCTTTACCCTATTTTAGTTTCTACACGTTGTAGAAGACTTGAGCTCATCTTTCCAGTCCTGGATAAGGCCCAAGGTTTGTGACTCTGTACCTCGAATGGGTCTAAAATACAGACTGTCTTTAATTTAGTTTGACAATAGCAAAACTCTCAAGTGAGGCCACACTTGAGTTTAATTCTCAATGGGGGGTATGCTTCACTCTCTTTTAAACATAAAACAAGAATGCAGCTCTGTGTTTCCTGCTCCCCATTTCTACTCCACTGCTTAACAGCTTTCAGCAATGTTTCACAGAGACATTTCTTCACTTCCTCTTGTTCTTTGTAGCTTAGCTGCCAGCCTGACATTAACATTCAAGAGCAGCAGCAGCACTCTCTTAAATTCCAAAAAGCTTCCAACTGCCAACAGTAAAACCAGGCGCTTTAAAAAATGGTCTTAACATATATGCATACAGCTTGGGCATAAGGACCACATAATGAAGCCTTTGATGTCTTGATAACAAGTAAATTAGGAAGAGGTTGAAACACATTAACCTAATTCTCAACTGTACGGGGGAGGGTAATAATCCAAGATATATATATATATTATACACACACACACACACACACACACACACACACACACAAATAATTTACTTTCCTTGAGCAGTCAAAAAACAAAGTCACTTTCCAAATTTTCACCACACAACATTAAAGTAACTTCAAAATATTTCTGTTGTTCCAAGATTTAAGTTTCCAACAGTTTAGTGTAGCTATGATCTGAAAATGCCTGTAATTTGTTTCAATTCCTATTTCTCTTCAGCCTGTTAACCTTAGAATAATGATAGACAAGTATTAACCAATGGCTAGGATGTACCTCAAATGTTTAAAGTGCTTGCCTACCATACAGAAAAGCAGACATCTTTAATCCCAGCATTTGGAAGGTGGTAGCAGAAGGATTAAAATTTCAATGTTAATTTTAGCTACACAACAAGTTCTAGGCCAGCCAAGGATACACAAATTCTTATCTTTAAAACAAAACAAAACAACAGGCTGGAGATGGCTCAGTGGTTAAGAGCACTGCCTGCTCTTCCAGAGGACCACAGCGCTCTTGCTGGGTAGGTCACTACCACCTGTAACTCCAGCTCCAGATGATGCCCTTTTAGACTCCACAGGCAACTGTACTCACATATACATTCCCATATATAAACACAGATACATTAAGCACACAGACACATAATCAAAAATAAAAGCAGGGGTCTGAAGAGGTAACTCAACAGTTAAAGAGTATGTACTGCTATTCCCAAGGACCCAAGTTTGGTTCCCAGTATCCGCATGACGGCTCATAACTGCCGCAAATCCAGCTCCAGGGGATGTGATGCCCTCTTCTGGCTTCCCCAGCACCAGGCATGCACAGACATATACACACTCAACGTCTATATATAAATTTAGTAAGAAACTATGATACATAATACACACACACAACCCACTTGACTTAGTTTAAGCAACTCTTCTTGTGCTAGAGATTGAACCCAATGCCCTGCTCAAGTTAAGCAGTCCTTCTATCACTGATCTATACCACCAGGCCCCAGTGTATCTCTGAAAGAAACTTATAAACGTGCCTTTTTAGCTGCTGCTAGTTTACTAAGGGATAGTGGAAAATTGTCTGGGAAGCTTGGGCTTAAAAAATGCTCCCATGTTCTAATCAACTCAAAAAAGTACAAATAACTAACATTCTGTAACAGAGCATTTCCTTAAATGCCTTTCACAAGACTACAGCCTGGTGTTTGGGAGACTGATTTTCAAAATATATACATGTACACACAAGTGCGTGTATGCAAGTATGTATGTGTGTCGATGAACATTATACACAGTCCCAGAGTAAATGAGTAAAAGATCTCATTTTCTGGAGAGACGGGACATCTCAGCAGTACAGAGTGCCCCTCAGCCTCCAACTTTGAGAGGATGAGCAAGTGTGTTTCAGCATGGTGCACTGCACTTGTCCAAGAACCTGACAGTCGCTGACAGGTTAACTTCCTGGAGAGTGTCCTGAGACTGACAGATTATCTTCCCCACCCAAACAAAAATAAATCAACAGGCCCTTTTATGCTGGTTTTTTGTCCTGAAACAAAATCCAACTTCAATAATTGTTGTTCATCATCATTATTATTCCAACAAACATTTACTGAAATATCTTATTGCAAAAATAAAGAACTGTCAGCTGGGCATGGTGGTGCACATCTTTAATCCACTCCTGAGGTAGAGACAGGCAGATCCTTAGAGGCCAGCCTGGTCTCTACAAGTTCCAGGATGACCAAGACTATGCTATATAACCAAGATATAAAAATGTAATTCTAAGCCACAAGAACCTTAATTTTCCCTTAAAAGTCACCTGCTTGTGGTTGTTTCACATAAAATGCTTTGAACAGACAACCCAGGGGTCTGGTTAAACCTGCAGTATACCAGCAATAACAATTCATGCATTTACTTAAGTGGCCTTCACCTCCCTAAGTAAATTAGCAACGGGTGTGTAATTATGCCTTAATTTAAAAAAAAAAAGCCACACAACCTTGGATTCCACTGACATATATATATATATATATATATATATATATATATATATATATATATGAATATCGAGGGAAATCTAAAATTTCTTCTATAATTCTGTAGGTTCTTTTAACAGTATTTTTTGTGAAAACACCTAGCTTCAGTTGGCTAGTCTTGGCTAAAGAGAATATGAACCACTTACTACTAGGCAGAAAGTCATTTTCCCTTCTGCATGTTGAGTCTGAGATTATAATGAAGTCAAGAGACTTTAAATAAGGTGGGCTAAAAGACTCATAATCTTATTATTGTTTTATTTTTGTTTGGATCAAGTACCCAACTGAAAGAAACAGTCTAACTCCTATCAGGAAAAAGAAAAACAAAACAAAACAAAACAAGGCTGCCAGTGTAGGTTAGCAGCAACTGGTTCTTTGCATGCCCAATGCCCTGGGTTAGATTCCCAAGCACAGAACAAAAAATAGAGGAAGAGAAAAGAAAGGCCCCCCAAAAAATCTGCACACAATTCAGCACCCAAATTAAAAGTAAATACACAGTATGATTATATATTTCCTTTCGTGCCCATAACTAACCATAACCATATTTTTACTACCTTATAGGGAGGGTAACTGGTCAAGAATTTTCAAACAATGTTAAGAAGTTAGGACACAACTGAATAAAAAAAAAAAAAGCAAAACCAACACACCTATAAAAAAGTTTCTCCGATGTTCCCCTCTTCTCTTCCCTTGAGCGAGGAACAATCCAATAACTTAGTGTTCAAGACCAAAGAGAAAAGAATTTAAGAGGAATGGCTGAAGACGAGGAAAAGGGACACTCCTCCCAGAAGGACAAAAGCGTTCCCACTCTCCTTCAGAGCACTGTCCCAACTGACAGGTTCACTCCCACTAATTTTCACCCAAATACACCGTTTAAACACTCAGTAAAATGTGAATTTTTGCTTTGCCTAGGGAAAAGAATTCAGCCCAACCGATACCAACTCTAACGTAAACAATTAGTACACGATATTTTAATGGCTGGGAAGATGGGATGAACTGTTAACAGCTCCTCCAACTGGTCAGAGCGGATAGCCTTTGAAGCCCTAACAACATTAAGATAATTTAACAATTCCAAGTTCTGGTGGGCAGTCAGGTGCACCGTACCAAGTTTGGGACCAGCAGCAATGACACAACAGGTGAGAACCGCAGTGGACATCATCACTACAAAACATACAACGGCAAACCCCTGAATCCAAGAAACCTGGGATACGGGACAGGATCAAGCACAAGACCGGAATCCCCATCCCAGACCCCGTTTTAACCGAGGCAAAGGTCCGTTCTTTCCGAGGGGTGCGCCGCCTCCCCGCTCTCCTACCCCAGGAACCACCACTCCAGGCCCGGTTAGAACCCAGAGCCCTCGGTGGGCATCTCCGCTGTGGAGGAAAACACAATGTCGCTCCTTATTTCTGCGTACAAAAGGACTTTGCGCCCTCCTCCTCGAACTGCCGCCTAGGCGCCTCATCCCAACTTGCAGGAAGGTGGGCAGCGCGCCATATTCAGCGCCCCCCAGTCCACCTGGGGAAGCAGCCCACGCCACCCCGGCGGGAGGGAAGCTTCGGAGGTCGCCCGGCCGAGCCACCAGCCTCCTTCTCCCGCCAGAGACAGCCACTCCCGCGCCCCGCCCGGCCGGCCGCGCCGCCGGCGGACGAGACCCGGGAAGAGCCGAGGGGACGAGAGCCGAGCCGCCGCTCCGGTCCCGCGCAGCCCACCCACCTCCCGCTCCCGGGCCCGGCGCGCTCTCCCGGGCCGCCCGCTCCCGAGCCCGTGGGGGAAGGCCAGGCCCCGGGGTTCCACGGCGCGGAGAAGGCCGCGGCCCGGAGAACCCGAGGCGGCAGGGGAGGCCGGAACCCTGGGGCTCTCGGGAGGGCAGCCGCCTCCCTTTCGAGCCCGCCAGGACGCCTGGGGCCTAGTGCGGCCTGCGCATCCTCGGGGTGGCGGTTTGGCTGGGCCGGGCCCGGGTCCCCCGCCCCAGGCAGGCCGAATCCGGCGGGGGCCCAGGCCCCGAG
>NW_004949102.1:6662964-6667780 GCF_000317375.1 Microtus ochrogaster | reverse complement strand
CCGCCGCCGCCGCCGAGGAGGGGGAGGGGAGGGAGGAGGCACGCACGCGACGCACGGCTCAGCTTCCCCGCCCGGAGACCGCCATGATGGCGAGGCCGGCGCGGCTCTGGCGACCCCGGGAAGGGGGCTCTCGGCGGTGCCCTCGCAGCCCCCGGCCGCCTCGTCGCCCTCTCGTGCCGCTGTACAGCCTTAGCTGGGGCCGGGAGGCGTCTGGATGAACGAACCGGGGCCGCGACGGCCGAGAGTCTCATGCGGCCCAAAATGGTTGCTAATCCGAAGGGGACACCGCTCAGTCCCCGGCGCGGGGAACTGGGACCTCCGCTCCAAAGGGGCTCCCCCACATTTTCCTCCGCGCGGCCTGGGTCGCAGCCTCGACCCCCTCTCTGAAAGGAGACTTCCTTCTCTCTTTCAAAGCCCTAACCAGACCTTTCAGCGAAAAAGTTTAGTACAAAGCAATATGGTAATTTATTCTCTCGTTATTAGATGAACATTTCTAAGGAACCCCTTCTGTACTGGATGCTGTTGGGGGGGGGGGGGGGCTCCGAAGTGCACCTGTTAGCAAACCAAGGCCCTTTTTAAGAAAAAATAAAAAATTCAGTTCTTGACCTTGGGGTTTTTTGGGTTTTTTTTTTTTTTTTTTTTGAGCTTTACTTGAAGCCTTAAGGACTTTAGTTGCATGCCTAACAAATGAGGTTGGAGCCATGAGGGTTTGGGTTGGTTTTTGTGTCATCAGGAGTCACCATCAGAATCACCTAGAATCTCAGCTCCGAGAGCCTGCATTTTTAACACTTCCTGGAAATTTTTATGCACCCTAGATAATTTTAAAATGTCCCGGAGGGTGTCAGAAAACAGCTTAACAAATAAGGAAGCATCCGTTTGTACTAACGTTTTCTTCAAAAATTGAATGTCTTTTTTTCCTTGATGCCTCCTAAAACAGCGTCGAAGATACCACCCATCACTGTGGGAACAATTCCTACTCCTTTACCTCAACTTAACATACTCTGTGCAATCTTTTCTATTTCTTTATTTTTGAGACAGAGTCTCAACTATGTACTCAACTATGTAGCCCTGGATGGCCTGAAACTCGATATAAAGGCCAGGCTGGTCTCCAGCTCGGAGATTTTGCCTGTGCTTGCCATCCAGGTACCGTAATTAAAAACGTGCCCTTGTGCCCAGACAGTCCAGTGAAATCCTTCAAACTGTTGCTGCCTGTCATTTCTTACTCCGGTTCAGGCTGCACTTAGACACCTCATGGTCTCCCTGTCACTAGACTGGCCCCCTCTAGTCCATTCTGCACACTTCAACTTGAACGACCTTTTTTTTTTTTTTTTTTTAAGCAAATCATTCAAATCAAGTTCCCTGCTTGAGATGTTTAATTAGATCCCATTACTCCTAGGCTAATGTCTAAAATTTTTGAAGGTGGGTTTAAGGACTTTGATGACCTCATCTGCCACGTCTCTCTCAGACTGTAGAAGACCTGGGAAGCTTTGGGTCATATCAGCCTAGGAATTCTGACATTTTGCAGTTTTTGCAAACACTGTTCCTCTTGCTCAGAACTTTTTTTTCTCTTCCGTCTTCGCAACCTGCTAGAAAAATTCATCAAAATAACTGTTAGTCTTCTCGTCTCAACATTCCCTTCACCCCTCGTTCCCCAAACAGGGTGCTTTGTCCTTTCCTCATTAGACCCAGGACTTCCCCCCTTCTCCGTTTATTTATCCTGGGCCTCACGTAGCCCAGGCTAGCCTCCACTGTACAGCTGAGAATGCTGTTCAACCTCTAAGCCTTCTGCCCCCACCGGTTGCTGGGATTCCAGGCCTGTGCTACCATGTCTGGTTAATGTGTGCTGGGGACCAAACCCAGGACTTTTTGCATGTGAGAATAGCAGTCTTAACAGCTGAGCAACATCCCCAGCCCACACTTTATTCCCCTTCTCATTTCCTTCTCAGGTGCAGCCCACATAAGTACATTTGACAGATAAAGAAACCAGAATATGTAGATGTTAGTTGCCCAAAATCAGAAGGTAAGAGATGGAACCAGTTCTGAGCCTAACCTCAGAACTGCACTCTTACCATCACCAGAGCTTTTAGATGGCAACTCAGAGCCTCTCACAAGGCACAAGAGAAATTTAGCGGGCCATGGCCAACATTCCATAAAAGAAAGATAATATCAGAGGGCATTAACTTAGCCTTTTGTGAAATTTTCACAGATTTTTCTACTATAAATTTTCTAATGTTACAAATATTAAAATAGCAATTAGACACTATTTATTACCAAGGTTTGTATAATGGGATGACTGTTATATATGGCTTTAACTTCTTCATCATCCTTATATTAATTCTGTACATCCTTAAGATTTAATGCCTGGTCTACAAGAGCTAGTTCCAGGACAGGCTCCAAAGCTACAGAGAAACCCTGTCTCGGAAAAACAAAAACAAACAAACAAAAAGATTTAATGACATTCAGCATCCCAAACAAATTGAAATGACTGCCCCCAAACCAACCTGGCTGACCTTTGCAAGAGAATGGGGATTCGTGTCTTGGCAGGCCAAGGCTGCCTGTTAGCCAGATATTCGGCTCAGATATATCAGAGTATTCTGTCAGTGCAGTGAACACACCAAGTCCTTTGTATGCAAATCCTATGTCAACAGGTTCTCAGACCGCCCTACACATTCAGTTCTGGTTCCTCTCGCCTGTCTCCTGAGCTTATTGATTGGGTTATCAATGAAATTCTGGAAGCCTCCACCCAGATACCTTACCCACCTGGTTAGGTCTGACTGACCTCATTGATGACTACGTTCGGCGTTCTTTTCTAGTCTCGCTGTGGAAGGAGAGAACCTCTACCTGAAAGTTGTCCTCTGACCTCTGTGTGCCAGCCATGCTGCGCACACCTTCACACAAACACAATCGTTTCTTTTAAGGCAGGTGATCCTAATGGCCTCTTTGAGCACTAATGCTTAACTTAGCATCAGAGACAGCTTTTGTCAATGCTGAGCAAGGGCTAAGATGGTAACAGTGCAGCTTCGCTGGGGATCAAACATGAGTTCAGCAGGACTCTCATGTCTCTCTACTTCTCATGACTCAGGAAGACTGTGAGCAAATTTTATCCGCCCTCCCCAACCTGTCCCCCAAACAGAAAGAAAATCTTGCTCATTGGGAGACTATGAAGTAAGTTCCATTTTCCTGGGTAGAACATTTACAAGATTAAGAGTTAGCCGTCCTGTTATTTCACACAGCCTGAGAGGTGACGAGGGCTACCTCTGGCCTTGGAAGAGGCAGTCCAGCCAGGTCATGCGGCACATGCGCACACACATGGTCACCAAATCCTAGGGCAACACAGGCTTGGACAACTCCAGCCTTGGACAAAGGCTACCAATTACAATCCTGTCTAAACCAGTTTCTCGGTTTGGGGTGACTCTGTCTTGCTAAGAAGTAAACTTCTTAGACTACTGTTTGAGGGATCTGGAGAGGTGGCTCAGCAATTAAAAACACTGACTGTTCTTCCAAAGGACCTGGCTTCAATTCCCAGCACCCATATGGTATCTTGCAACGGTCAGTAACTCCAGTTCCAGGGGACCCAACGCACTCACACAGACATACCTGCAGGCAAAACATCAATGCACACAAGAAGGTAAATAAATAAAAGTTATCTTTTAAAAAGCACTCACTTTAATCCCAGCAGCACCGAAACACAGATCAGTGAGTTTGAGGCCAGCACGGTCTACATAGAGGGCGACACTGAGAAATGCTGTATTGAAAACCAAATCAGGGCTAGAGAGATGGCTTTGAGGTTAAGAGCACTGACTGCCTTTCCAAAGGTCCTGAGTTCAATTCCCACCAACCACGTGGTGACGCACAGTAATGAGATCTGGTGCCCTCTTCTGGCCTACAGGTATACACGCAAACAGAACACTGTATACATAATAAATAAAACTTAAAAAAGAAAACATAAAGACTCCTGTTAGGCATTGATGGGGTGGGGGTGGGGAACAGACAGAAATGACCAGGGTCTAGCCTATTCTGCATCGTGTGGTGTGTGTGTGTGTGGGGGGGGATGTTCAGTTAATTATTAAGTTTCTCTTTGTTTGAGTGTTTCATTGTTCCCAGGACTTCCCTGAGTAGAGACCCCTGGTAAACACAGAACAGCAGTATTCCTAGGTGTCCAAGAATATCTTTTCCATCCTGTCTTCCTCTCAGCCACTGAAAGATGCCCTGAAGTTCCTCACTGGTGGGGATTAGGGTGGAGACAGCTAACTGAAACAAAATGGAAAGGGCCAGTGTAAACAAAAGAAGATCCAGTGCCACTCGGTGAGGGATGAGACTCCTGAAAGGCTACGAGGGCAGAGGGCAGAGGGCAGAGGGCAGAGGGCAGAGGTGAGTCAAGGTATTCAGGACTGGAGGTCAGAGTTGGGCCTGAAAGTGTCCTTGACCCTCGCCTGACGGGAGCCTGTGAAGGGAGAGGATCCGTCAGGTTTCAAACAGATTGAAGGATGGCCGGCAATAAAAAAGGGAAGCCTGCTGCTTTGGGAAATTACCCTGGTGCAGCAGGCAGCTTGGAGTAGAATCGGGAAGATAATATCAAGCAAAGGGCAGAAGGAAGAATTTGAGAGAGGCTGAGAAGTTTCCTATATCGCTATAGTGGAGTGTGTTTTCCAATCACTCCCTAATACTTAGCTAATAGTGTTTAACAATTGCCCCCTTTAAAAGGAGATCATAAGCCGGGCGATGGTGCCGCACGCCTTTAATCCCAGCACTCGGGAGGCAGAGGCAGGCGGATCTCTGTGAGTTCGAGACCAGCCTGGTCTACAGAGCTAGTTCC
>NW_004949102.1:6660538-6662864 GCF_000317375.1 Microtus ochrogaster | reverse complement strand
ATCTCTGTGAGTTCGAGACCAGCCTGGTCTACAGAGCTAGTTCCAGGACAGGCTCCAAAGCCACAGAGAAACCCTGTCTCGAAAAACCAAAAAAATAAAATAAAATAAAATAAAATGAGATCATAGTCGGCAGTGGTGGCGCAGGCCTTTAATCCCAGCACTGGGGAGGCGGAGGCAGGTGGATCTCTGTGAATTTGAAGCCAGTCTGATCTACGTAGTGAGTTCCAGGACAGCCAGGGCTACACGAAAGAAACCCTGTCTAGAAAAAAAAAATGATATCATTCCATCAATTTATCCAACAACTACTCAGTAACAGTCACCTTTAGGCATGACTCGCCAGCTGTCTGCCGGCTCGGGAAACTGTCCTCATTCGGGGAACACCCCGATTATCTTTCCTATATATAACGCCTCCCTCTCCCTGGTTCCCATTCCCATGGTCCCTTGACCAGAACTGTGTCAGAATGTGTTTTCTGTCCCAGGACTTTCGAGTGATTGGCTAAGACACAGAGACTAGGAACTGAGAGTTGAATCACATTCATGATGAAGCTATGGAGAGAAGGTCATAAACACTCCCAGGGTACCCAGGATTGTCCTCTTCCTTTCTTCATTGCCATCTGATCGCAGACGACTGGTCCAAAAATAGGTTCCTTGTTCAAAGTAGCCAATCAGATCCTTCCATGGAGATTTTGAAACGGGAATTGAAAAAGTTCAATTCCCAACTTCCCCCTTCTTCCCTCTCCCTTCTCCCTCCTTTCTCCGTCCCTTTCTCTATTTCTTCTATACTTCAGTTACATCGTAGCTGGCCTGGGAGCTGCAGCCAGAGGCCATTTTCTACCAAAATAACTGAGAAACAGGAAGTCTATCAGTATCAAGAGGGAGACAAATATGGGGGGGGGATGGGGAAAGGGGGTTCCCTGGTGCGTTGGTTAATTAATCTTCATCGTCCCCCTGACTGGACTTTAGAATCTGTAGGAGGGGGCTGGAGAGATGGCTTAGAGGTTAAGAGCTTTGCCTGCTCTTCCAAAGGTTGAGTTCAATTCCCAGCAACCACATGGTGGCTCACAACCATCTGTAATGGGGTCTGGTGCCCTCTTCTGGCCCTGAATAGAATCTGTGGGAGATACCTTTCTGGGAATGCTGTGGGGGTGTCTCCAGAGAGGTTAACTGGGGAAGACTGACCCAGCCTGGAGGTTGACAGCACCATCCCGTGGGCTAGGTAGGTACTTGGACCAAATAAAATGGAGAAAACCAGATGAACACCAGCATTTTGCTGTGTGTTTCCTGACTGTGGGTGTGATGTGACAGGCCTGGCCTATCAGGTCGCACCTCAAAGTCAACCTTTGCACCTTAAGTATTGGTCACGATGAACAGCAGAGCAACAGGCACTCAAGGCTCCCGCTGTCCCCTTCCTCAGCTGCAGGACCCCTGCCTATGGGCTTCCCGAGTGACACCTCATAATTACCCTTTTGCTGAAAGCGTTCCCACCGGGTTTCTAATGGAGAGGCACTTCCAGTGCAGTTTATACTCATATCTGCTGGCTCATGTACCCGGTGAGGCGGCAAGGAGCCGGCAAGAACCAGGGGTGCCTCCTTAGAGGAGCTTGGCAGAGGGTAACAAACCCACTTTATCTTCCAACAGTCACGGCAGATCAGCACACACATTGGAGTGCCAACTAAACTCTCAGTGTTTAGAGGAGGCCTGGGGTGAGGCTCAGACAAAGGAGACACAAGCAAGGCATGGATGGCACCAAATCATTTGAAAGATTTATTTGTATTATCTTTAATCATGTGTAAATGTGTTTTTGTACGTGGGTTTGTGCAAGTAAGCACAAGTACGTGAGGAGGCCAGAGGTGTCAGCTCCTCTGCAGCTGGAGTTCTAGATGGTTGTGAACCATCTGACGTAGGTGCTGGGAACCAAATTTGGGTGGTCTAGAAGAGCAGTAGGCGCCCCTAAGCACCAGCACCGTGCCATCTCGTCCTTCCAGTTGGCACAAACTTAAGGAGCCACCTGCTTTCAGGAGTTGTGAGCGCAGGGCCGAGTCTAAGGGAAGCATCTTCCACCATCTTGTACACTGGACGGCTTGCAAGGCTCACTGTGCCTGAGCTCCTCATAGTGGTGTTTGGGAAGACTCCCTAAGAAAGTTAGCTGTAGGAGGAGACTCCTTGTTCATTCCCGGAAGCCAAGACACAAACAAACACATAGCAACTATATTAATTACAACACTATTTGGCCAATAGCTTGGACATATTTCTGGTTAACTCTTTTTTTAAATATTTATTTATTATGTATACAATATTCCATCTGGGTGTATGCATTCTTTTTTTT
>NW_004949102.1:6657254-6660438 GCF_000317375.1 Microtus ochrogaster | reverse complement strand
CTAGCTCTGTAGACCAGGCTGGTCTCGAACTCACAGAGATCCGCCTGCCTCTGCCTCCCGAGTGCTGGGATTAAAGGCGTGCGCCACCACTGCCTGGCTTGTGTATGCATTCTTATATCTTAAATTAACCCATTTCTGTTATGCTGTGTTGCCACGAGGCTGTGTCCTCCTTCAGCAGCTACATGGCATCCCTTTAACTCTGCCCCCCACCCCCGTGCCCCCCCTCTTTGTCTCTGTTCTGATTTCCTGCCTGGCTTTATTCTGCTAAGCCATTGGCCCAAACAGCTTTATTCATCAACCAATAAAAGCAACGCATGTACAGAAGGACAAGGACATCCCACATCAGTCAGCAGTCAACTGGGCTGCAGCAGCACACACCTCAAATCCCAGCACTCAGGAGGCAGAGGCGTGCCGATCTCAGTGAGTTGGAGTTGAGCTTGGTCTACAAAGGGAGTGCCAGGATAGCCAGGCCTATACACAGAAAAACTCTGTCTCTAAACCGGTCCACACTCCCACCCCCAAAAGAAAGCAATCTGAAATGAACCTGGGAGGAAAAACACTTGGACTTGGGGCAGTGTTGAGTGCCTCAAAGTAAAGTAGTGAAGTTCCATCTCTCAGGCAAGGATCCCCCAAGATCATCCGACTCCAGTGTTCTTGAAGTACCCAAGGCAGGAAGGAAGAGCCAGAAGAAAGAACAGAGATTCTGTAGGCAGGCATGATGCTAAATTCCTTCCCAGGGCGAAGATGGAAGCAGAGTCTACTCTTCCTCCCAAGAGCCTAGCAACAAACACAAGCACAGTTCCACCACAGCTTTGGTGAGTTCATTGGGCTTTCTTACAGAGCACAGGTGAGAGGCAGCCTATAAGGGTGTGCAGTGTGAGTATCCTTCCCCTAAAGGCCAGGAAGTCTTTTTTTTTTTTTTTGCTAGTTTTTTGAGACAGGGTTTCTCTGTAGCTTTGGAGCCTGTCCTGGAACTAGCTCTTGTAGACCAGGCTGGCCTCGAACTCACAAAGATCCACCTGCCTCTGTCTCCTGAGTGCTGGGATTAAAGGCTTGCACCGCCACCACCACCACCTGGTTGGCCAGGAAGTCTTTAGCCAGCCGGAATGAGGACTTTCCCATAGCTTGTAAATGGAGCCCTACCTCCCAGTCAGCCGGGCCTTTCCCTAAGGCCACGTAAAACTAAGGCAGAGTTGCCTACACAGGTGTTAGTGAGCAAATGGACACTGAGATGGGGGTCTTGCACTCTCCCCAACCCTCCCTGAGGGGATGCAAATAGTCAACAAGCTTAGTTGGAACAATCTGTTTGCAAGGGAGGGCGCAGCTGACCTCAAGATGGCAGTTGCGTGGCTTGGAGGACAGTCATGCACAAGGCAATCAGAAAAATCAGAAAAATGTGATGATGATGATGACTTGCATTGGGGATGGAGGTTTTGAGACAGGGTCTTGCTATATGGCTCTGGCTGTCCTGGAACTCACTATGTAGCCCAGACTGGCCTCAGACTCACAGAAATTCTCCTGCCTCGGCCTCCCAAGTGCTGCTAGGATTAAAGGCGTGAGCCACGATGTCTGGCAAAAGCGGTGATTACTAAGCTAGGAAATGTTGCAATCAGAACAGAACATGGGATGAACCAAACAGAGCAGCGTAAATCTAAGAAGCTGCTAAGGTCAGGGCATACAGGAGGCCATTGTGCCAATCCAGGCAGATGGCTGGAAGTCTAAACTAATTAGCACTGAGAATAGAAACATTGTAAGAAAAACAATATACAATTAATATAATTTGGCAGTTGATTGTGGGGACAAGAAAGTAGAAAATAATTAGAAGTACAGTTAAGTACAATAAGCTACAACCAAGAAAATAAATCATGTCAATATATATATGAATATTATAAGGGGGGCTGGAGAGATGGCTCAGTGTTGAGAGCATTGCCTGCTCCTCCGGGGGTCCTGAGTTCTGTTCCCAGCAACCACATGGTGGCTCACGACCATCTGTGGTGGGATCTGGTGGCCTCTTCGGGCATACGTATAGACAGAATATTGTATACATAATAAATAAATTTAAAAAAAAAGAAAATTATAAGGGATGCATAGGATTTTTTAGGAAAAGCTCTTTAAGTGGACAAGCTTTCTAATGGGCTCTTTCTTTCTGTCTGTCTGTCTTTCTTTCTTTCTTTCTTTCTTTCTTTCTTTCTTTCTTTCTTTCTTTCTTTCTTTCTTTCTTTCTTTCTTTGAGACTTGGTTTCTCTGTAGCTTCAGAGCCTGTCCTAGAACTTCCTCTGTGGACCAGTGTGGCCTTGAACTCACAGAGTTTTGTCAGAGCTGGGATTAAAAATGTGCACCACCACCGCCCAGTGGGCAGGCACTTTCAGTGTAAAGTTCTAATTGCTTCAGTCTGCTGGATGCAGTGCTCTGTGTAAGGCACTGAAGAACTGACAAAGGTCAGGATGGGGGTCAGAGTACACTGTGTGTACTGTGTGTGATCACTTAGACTTCCTATTTGTCTTTGGTTGGTTAGTTGGGTTTTGTTTTGTGAGACAAGTGTCCTGGATCTCACAGAGATCTTCCTGCCTTTGCTTCTCCCCGGGATTACAGACATGCCCAATCACACCTATCTTAAAACATGTCCATTATCAAAAGTGACTATGTGCCGGGCGATGGTGGCGCACGCCTTTAATCCCAGCACTCGGGAGGCAGAGGCAGGTGGATCTCTATGAGTTCAAGACCAGCCTGGTCTACAGAGCTAGTTCCAGGACAGGCTCCAAAGCCACAGAGAAACCCTGTCTTGAAAAAGAAAAAAAAAAGTGACTATGTGTCCCCAAAGACATGTCCACAGAAGTGATGACAATAACGGCCTATTAAGATAGAATATTGAGGGGTTGGAGAGGTGCTCGGTGGTTAAGAGCACTGGCTGCCCTTCCAGAGGACCCTGGTTTAATTCCCAGCAGCCACATGACAGCTCACAAAGTTACTGTCTGTAACTTTAGTTCCAGGGATCCGACACTCTCACACAGACATTTGTAGACAAAACATCAATGCACATATAATAAAAATCAGTCACTTTTTAAAAAAAAAGATAGAAAGTTGGTATCTAGAGGACATTAATTGGGAGAGGGGTTTTTTCAGTTTGTCATTGAATATTTGGCTGCCCGGCTAGTAGATTTCTTTTTTATTTATTTATTTATTT
>NW_004949102.1:6649830-6655935 GCF_000317375.1 Microtus ochrogaster | reverse complement strand
TTAGTGACAGTGTCCTTTGCTTTACAGAAGCTTCTCAGTCTCAGGAGGTCCCATTTATTCAATGAGGCCCTTAATGTCTGTGCTGCTGGGGTTGTAGCTAGTAGATTTCTTTAGGAATGGTAGATTAAATTACTAACAAAGTTGTGATGGAGAAAGCTTATGGTCATAGGAGACCAAACACATACTAAAATCTGTAGGCTTCTGGGAGAGAGCCAGTAGAAAGAGAAAAGTTGGGGAGAGGAGAAGCTGAAACGAAGAGGAGAGGAGGCTATGGAAGTGTTGATTGAGCCTTTACTTTATTGGCTGGGGGTGGGGACAGTAGCCCAGAGATTTCTCAGGAGCCACAGAGGAGGTCAGAGCAGGCTTTGTGTAGGGAAGGGAAGAGGGGAGACCACCAGGCCACCCGGACCACCCAGGCCTTCCATGCTGGGAGCTCAGCTGTGATTAGGGCCACATGCCATACAGCCCACACACATCTGTGTAGGCAGTGTAGCTTCGCTTGGGTGGTACTGGGGACCGAACCCAGGGCCTCATGGTGCTAGCTCTAACACGAGCTATATTTTCAACCTGGCAGTAAGTGGTTTTATGGACGTTATTTGTTTTGGGTTATTTTTATTTTATTTTGTTATTTTTTTTTTTGAGACAGGGTCTCTCATTTAGCCCTGGCTGTCCTGGAACTCACTATATACACTAGCCCAGGCTGGCCTTGAACTCACAGAGATCTTCCTTCCTCTGCCTCCTGAGTGCTGGGATTAAAGGCATGCAAGAGCAACAACAACAAAAAATATTTATTTGCTTGCTTGCTTATTTATTTATGTGTTTTACTTTCCCTTTGTAGTTTAGACTGGCCTCAAACTCTGGGATACCCCTACCCTAACCACCTTGGCCTCCTGAGTAGATGGGATTTCAGGCCTCTGTCACCATGCCTGGTTCTGCTTGTCTGGGACTGTAGTTTTCCAGTAGTCAATTGAGGGGTGTTTGGGTTATCAGTCTGTCTTTTAAATTGTAGTGAGAAGGGCCTTTGAAAAGGCTCACATGTTGTTGGTTGTTTTTTACTTTTTAGGGGCCCGCCACACAGCTCCCAAATAAACCATACATGGAAGCTTATTTGTAATTCTAAATGTTCGACCTTAGCTAGACTTGATTGTAGCCAGCTTTTTTCACCTAAAATTATTCCATCTACCTTTCGGCTCTGGGCTTTTTTCCTTTTCTTACTTCTGTATATCTTACTTTCACTTTTACTCCGTGACTGGCTGGCTGACTGACTGGGTGGCTGTGGGGCTGTGTGAGTGGCTGGCCCCTCCTGTACTCCTCTCCTTGTTGTCTCTTGATCCGCCTTCCTCTCTGAGATTTCTCCTTCCACTCATCCCCATAGCCTGTCAGTCCTGCCTATCCTTTCTCCTGCTTCGCTATTGGCCATTCAGCTCTTTATTAGAACGAGAAGGTGTTTCAGGCAGGCAAAGAATCACAGCTTCACAGAGTTAAACAAATGCAACACCTCTTTGCATCATTAAACAAATGTTCCACAGCGTAAAAGAATGTAACACATCTTAAAATAATGTTTTGTTATTTTATGAGGCATCAGAACTTACTGTGTAAACCTGATGACCCAGCCCCCCAGTGCACCCCCAATCTCTGGAATCCTTGTAAAAGTGAAAGGAGAAATGACTTTATAATATTGTCCTCAAGTCTGGGGCTGGAGAGATGGCTCAGTGGTTAAGAGCAGTGTCTGCTCTTCCAGAGGTCCTGAGTTCAATTCCCGGCAACCACATGGTGGCTCACAACCATCTGTAATGAGGTCTGGTGCCCTCTTCTGGCCTGCAGATGTACACACAGACAGAATATTGTATGCATAATAAATAAATAAATATTAAAAAAAATATTGTCCTCAGTCAGTGTGGTGGCACAAGCCTTATTCCAGCATTCAGGAGGCAAAAGCAGATGGATCTCTCTAAGTTCAAAACCAGCCTGGTCAACATAGTGAGCTCCAGACCAGACACAGCTGCAAAAAGTGAACAATAAAAACCCCAATATTGGGGGTTGGAGCAGCGGCTCAGCAGTTAAGAGCTCTGGCTGCTCTTCCAGCTGGTTCAATTCCCAGCACCCACATGGCAGCTCACAGCCGTCTATAACTCCAGTTCCAGGGGATCTGACATCCTCACAGACATACACACAGGCAAAACACCAATGCACCTGAAATAAATAAGTAAATCTGAAACAGATCTTGAGGTGTGAAGACATACATACATACATGTCTTTGATCTGGTTAAGGCTGTGAAGACACAGGCCTTTAATTTGGATCTTGAGGCAGGAAGATACACCTTTAATATGGGCCACACCTCTGTTGGAAGTCTATATAAGGACAAAGAAGAAGAAAACTTTTGTTCTTTGCACTTCCATTTATTTCTTTACTGGTATTGAAGCCCACGTCACTTGAAGACTGACTGAGACATCCAGTCTCATGGGACTGAGCAACTACTAGATTCTTGGGCTTTCTGTTCACGGCTATTGTTGGATTAGCTGGACTACAGTCTGTAAGTCATTCTAATAAAGATAGGTCACACATATATGTAATGTATATGTAACCTATATATATTACATATATATATATGAGAGAGAGAGAGAGAGAGAAAGAGAGATTCATTCCATAAGTTCTGTAATTCTAGAGAACCCTGACTAACATACGTGGTAACACACATCTTTAATCCTAATACTTGGGAGGCAGACACAAACAGATCTCTAAGAGTTTCAAGGTCAACCTCTGGTTTACATAATACATTCCAGTCTAGTCAGGGCTACAGGTAGTGAGACCCTGCCTCAAAACAAACAAATGAACAAATAAATAAAATTAAAATAAGGCTAGAGAGAAGTTTCAGTTGTTAAGAATGCTACCTGCAGCCAGGCAGTGGTGGTGCACGCCTTTAATCCCAGCACTCGAGAGGCAGAGGCAGGCGGATCTCTGTGAGTTTGAGACCAGCCTGGTCTACAAGAGCTAGTTCCAGGACAGGCTCCAAAACCACAGAGAAACACTGTCTCGAAAAAAAAAAAAAAGTAGGAAAATAAAGAATACTATCTGCTATTCAAGTGGACTCAGGATTTCCAGCACCCACAGGGTAGCTCACAACTGATGTGGAACGTCCTTCTGTATGCTGAGAATATGTGTTGCTTTTATTTGCTGATGAATAAAGCTGCTTCGGCCTATGGCAGGGCAGAATATAGCTAGGTAGGAAAGACAAACTGAGCACAGGGAGAAAGAAGATGGAGTTGAGAGAGATGGCAGCAGCCACTGGAGGAGAGATGCCAGAGCATTATGGGTAAGCCACAGGGCATATGGAAATACACAGATTATTCGATATGGGCTAATTTAAATATGTAGAGCTAGCCAGTAAGAAGCCTAAGCCATCGACCAAACTGTTTGTAATTAATATTAAACATCAGAATGGTTATACAGGAACTGGCAGGCGTGAGAGAAACCCCTAGTTATAACACAACCATTTGTAACTCCAGATCTAGAGAATCCAGTCCCTTCTGACCTTCAAGGGTGCCAGACATACAATAGTATGCATATACAGGCAGGTAAAGCACCCATTAACATAAAATTGAGTTTTAAAAAAATCTGTGGCTTTTCATTAAATTCAGGTGTAGTGGCACATGTTTTTTTGTTTTTTTGTTTTGAGACTTGGTCCCTCTGTAGCCCTGGATGTATGTCCTGGAACTCACTCTGTATATAAGGCTGGCCTCAAACTCATAGAGATTCACCTGCCTCTGCCTCCCAAGTGGAATTAAAGATGTGCTGCTATGCCCCATTTAAAGTATGGTGACACTTGCCTTTGAACCCAGCACTCAGAAGGAAGAGCTAGGCAGCCTAGTCTACACAGAAAGTTGTGTGTCAACCAGGAATACACAGAGATCCTGTCAAAAAACCTCAAGACAAAAGAGAATTTAGTTAGGGTGTATCACATTAGAGCTTTACTTTATCCCTTTAGAGGGCACTGTATCAGCACACACAGGGCAGGGCAGGGAACCAGATGAGAAGACAGGAAAAGAAAGAGAGACACCAGGCTGGATTCGAACTCACAGAAATCCACCTGCCCCTGCCTCCTGAGTGCTGGGATTAAAGGCAAGTGCCACCACTGTCCAGCTAACAAAAACTTTCTTAATAACAAATATCAAAGAACAATGAGATGGTTCAAAGGATAAAAGCACCTGCTGCCAAGCCTGATGACTTGAGTTCAAATCCCAGGATCTACATTGCGGAAGGAGAAAGCCAACTCCATCAGCTTCTCTTCTGACCCACAGAAACACTTTGGCAAACGAACACACATACATGTAGATGGAAGTTTCTGTCTCAACCGGTCCTGCAGCTGTTCATTGCCAAAGAAACCACAGAGGCTTATATTAATTACAAACTGTTAGGTCTATTAGCGCAGGCTGTTTATTAACTAGTTCTTACTAGTTAAATTAACACATAATTCTGTTCTATTTTTAGACAAGACACATGTCTTGGTACCTTTTCTCAGTGTAGCATTGTCATCTGGCTTCCTCTGCATCTGGGTGGTGACTGCAGACTGAGCCTTTCCTCTTCCCAGAATTCTTAGGCTGGTTGTCCCACCTATACTTACTGTCTGGCTACTGGCCAATCAGCATTTTATTAAACCAATAGGAGTGACAAATCTTTACAGGATAAAAAAGCATTATCCCACAGTATTCCCCCTTTTTTTCTTTTCAAAACAAGACCCAGAATCTAATCTCCTTTCCTTAGCTTTTTTCCTAAATATTGTCCATAACAACTTGTAAACAACACTCTAAATAAAGACAGACATCCATAATCCATTTTTGGGGGTGGAATGTGGGAGTAGTTTTCTAGAATACTTCCTGCTGATTAGGAGAATTGGTAATCTTATCCCCATAAGATTTTCTTGCTGAAAAAAAGAACCCTAGGATTATGGTCAAGTTCTGACTGGAGTATTCTGTGAGGCTGGATCATCTCAGCCAGCAGCCTTGAAACTGTTCTGGATGTAGAACTCGGAAGAAACTGCAGCAGAGGTGCTCTGAAATGCTGGATCATCTGGGCCATCTGCTCCCATTGGAGATTTTTCAGGGGGTCTTCCTTGATGAAACCTTATTTTTCTTTTTTTTTTTGGATTTATTTATTTATTATGTATTCAGTGTTCTACCTGCATGTATCCCTGCAGGCCAGAAGGGAGCACCAAATCTCATTACAGATGGTTGTGAGTCACCATGTGGTTGCTGGGAAATGAACTCAGGACCTTTGGAAGAGCAGGCAAAGCTCTTAACCACTGAGCCATGTCTCCAGCCCCAAACCTTCTTTTTCTTCATTTCTTAAAAATGAATCCACAGCCTCTACCCCATGTTGGGTGACATTTGTAAGTGGACATTTCTGTCCCACCTGGTCCACAGCCATTCAGTCAAAGAAACACACAGAGGCTTATATTTATTACAAACTGTTTGGCCTGTTAGCTCAGGCTTATTGTTAACTCGTTCTTAAATCTTAAATTAACCTGTTTCTCTTATTTTATATTTTACCACAAAGCTCATGGTTTGTTACCTAACATCTTGCTTCTTGGGAGGCTACATAGCATCTGCCTAACTCTTCCTTCTTTCTCCCTGCATTCAGTTTAGTTTTCTCACCTAGCTATATTCTGCACTGCCATAGGCCAAAGCAGCTTCTTTATTAACAAATGGTAATAAAATATGTTCGTAAATATATTCATAGCATACAGAAGGGAATCCCCCCTCTCACACACACGCACACACACACACACGCACGCACACACGCAAATATAAAGGGGTTGCAGGGGTGACTCAGTGGTTAAGAGCACCATCTGCTCATCCAGAGGACCCAGTTCAATTTCTAGCACTCACATAGCAGCTTGCAACTCCAGTCTCAGGGGATTTGACACCCTTTTCTGGCCTCCATGGGTACCAGGTACATACATGGTATGTAGAAATACATGTTTGTTGAAATAAGAGCGGCGAGGCTGCGTCCCCTGCACCCTGCTGCCCTCATGGCTAGTTTAGCTTATGTCCCAAAATAATTACACGGAAACTGTATTCTTTTAAACACTGCCTGACCCATTAGTT
>NW_004949102.1:6648244-6649681 GCF_000317375.1 Microtus ochrogaster | reverse complement strand
CATCCTGTTCTGTTTTCTCCGCCTACCTAAGGGTTGGCCTATGAAATGGGCCTAGGCAGTTTCTTTATTAATAAGAAATCATTCCCACATCACATGTTGACAAAACGCTCATATGCATAAAGTAAATACATTTAAAATAAAAAACAAAAACCAGGTGTCCCCTTATTATCACTTTTTTTTTTATTATTGATCAATTCCTGATCCAGACAAGGTCTATGTATTTTGACAGGCTGGGTTTCCTTTAAATCTTTCATATATGTATGAAAGGTATATATATATATATATGTGTGTATATATATATATATATATATATATATATATATATACTTGTATTTCCTTATTATTCTTTTTGTGGCTGAAGAAACTGCCAAGTGGTATTGGAGAGCGTCTCATAAATTGAGATTTTGATGACTGTATCTCCATGATTCTCTAGGTTGGCAGTTAGATCTACAGACTTGATTAGGGGGTGGAGCAAGCTCACTTCCATGGTGTGTGCCTTCCTCAGTAGGAACATAACACCAAGCTGGCTCTTTGGTGTCACAAGATAGCTCCATTAGCATCTTACAGAGGGCCTGTGATGTGGCTTAGGGGGTAAAGGCATTTGTCACCCAGCCTGAGGACCTGAGTTCCGTTCCTGCAGGTTATCCTCTGACCAGGCACACACTGTGGCTTTTTGCTAGAGGGCAGGAAGTAGTTCCATCCATCTCAGTATCTGTGGCTTCTTCCTCTCTGGATTCAATCAACTGTGGATCAAAATACTCAGAAAAGCAAAACTTGCATCTGTATTGAACACATGTACTTTTTTTTGGCCACTATTGCTAAAAATATATAGTCTAACAACTTCTTATAGCATTTACCTTGGGTTAGAGATTAGTCACTTTTCTGTTGCTGTGGTAAACACCATGACCAAGGCAGCTTATGGAAGGAAGGGTTTATCTGGGCTTATGGTTCCAGAGGGAGAAGAGCCCATCACCAGAGTTCGAGTGATGGCTCAGCAGTTAATAGCACTCAGAGGACCTGAATTTAGTTCCCAGCACTTACGTTGGCTCACAACTCTCTGTAATTCCACTTTCAGGGAGTCCAAGGCCCTCTTCTTACCTCCTCAGGCATTACATGGTGTAGTTACATACAAGCAGGCAAAACAGAATAAAAATAAGCAGATCTTAACTGGACAGTACTGGCGCATGTCTTTAATCCCAGCACTTGGGAGGCAGAGGCAGGTGGATCTGTGAACATGAGGCCAGCCTGGTCTATAGAGCAAGTTCTGGGACAGCTAAGGCTGTTACACAGAGAAATCTTGTTTCAAAAAACAAAACAAAAAATAAATAAATAAAAAAAGCCGGGCAGGGCTGGAGAGATGGCTCAGTGGTTAAGAGCATTGCCTGCTCTTCCAAAGGTCCTGAGTTCAATTCCCAGCAACCACATGGTGGCTCACAA
>NW_004949102.1:6644916-6647659 GCF_000317375.1 Microtus ochrogaster | reverse complement strand
AAGCCCAGAGCCCACTTCCTCCAGCAAGGCCACACCTCCTAATCCTTCCAAACAGTCACTAACTGGGGCCCAAGTACTCATGTGCAGGGATTAGGGGCCTCTCCTTCAAGCCAACACAATACATGTCTCAACGTGTATAGGAGGACGTGAGAGTTCTTATAACCAATCCAAACCATTTCGAATAAGGGACCTGAGAGCGTCTGTAGGATTTGGAATTCATGGGAGATCCAGGAACAGGAACCCTGTGGATATTCAAGGATAGCTGTGTCTGTTGTTTTCATGTTATTATTATCTGGGAAACAATAGCACCTACTGTGGGCTCAACCACTGAGAAGCATTTCCTAGCTCAGACTCTGGCTTTCACCTTGGGCAGTAGACATTGAAGGACACCCAAGAAAGGAATGGTCCCACAAGGAAGGCACTAAATATCGCCAGTTTACCCGTGGAGATAAAATGTAGAGCTAAAGACAAACGTAGGACAGTTGCGTGATTCTTTCCGGGGAGACAAGAACACTTGCCTGTTCACTCCAGTTAGGGCCCCAATAACAGACCAAAGAGACAATTCCACTGTAGTCTAGCTTAGTGAACCGTTGAGTTTATGGGGTTACTTACAGCAGCACAGATGACTCAAAAACAGCTGGATCTTCAAAACCGCACCCCAGTAAGGGGGACGGCTCACAGTACCCCACACCCCAGTAGGGGGGAAGGCTCACAGTTTTTAGGCAGCTCCACAGTAGGCTCTTCTCTCCAACAGTTGTTGCTGCTTATACAACGTTGGGTACTGGGCCTGTGAATCTTGTTTCAGGAGCCTCCTAAAACTTTTAAGTTGTGTTTGCTTCCTAAGTCTTAAAGCTTTACCCACAGTGATAATAAAGATGCTACATCTCTACTGAAAAATTGTTTAGATTTTATGGTAATTCTCAGCTATTTTCTCCAATTGGGTGAATAAAACAGAGGATGCAGTAGGAATCCAAGAGAACGGTCTATGACAGCTGTATTGGGAATTTCCTTGGCACAACCACCATTGCCACCTGGGCTTTCCTGGGCTGGTTCCCACTTCAAATTCTGTTTAGTCCACTTTCTCTCACTTTTTGATCCCATCATCCCCATCCTTAGTTTCTTCTTGACAGGGTCTCAGGTATCCAGGCTGCAAGCTCACTGTGCAGGTGAGGATAACCTTGCCCTCTGTCTCCACCTCCTGGGTGATGGCATTACAAGAATGTGCCGTTACGCCTGGTTAGTTATCTTGAATTTTAACTTTAAAAAACACAGTCATAACCTGTGTGTAGTGCTGCATGTCCGAAATCCTAGCACTTGGGAAACTGAGGCAAAATTATTGGATGGAGGACAAGGTCAGCCTGGGCTACAGCACAAAGCCCTGAGTTCCCTCCTTCTGACAGTGTGAACCAGGTGTGGTGGTACGCGCCTGAAATCCCAGCATTCCATTCCAGCCGTGGAGGCAGAGGGCTCAGGAGTTCAAAGTCATTCCCAGTCAAGCAAACAGTGAGTGTGAGACCGGCCGAGGATGTGAAAATCTTGGCAAGAGGGCTTAGAGGAGGGAGGAAGAAAAGAGTCCTCCATCTCACTCACAGTTTCAAGCGCTACTGAGACAAACTGGACCACTTCCTCTCCAGTTCAAGGCCCCTACCCTCTGGCCTCAAGCTTCCTTCCTTTCAGTCACCCATTCCCTGGTTTTAGTTTTTGTTTTTTTCCTTTTTTTGGTTTTTCGAGACAGGGTTTCTCTGTGGTTTTGGAGCCTGTCCTGGAACTAGCTCTGTAGACCAGGGTGGTCTCGAAGTCACAGAGATCCGCCTCCCTCTGCCTCCCAAGTGCTGGGATTAAGGCGTGCGTTATTATATATATAATATTCTGTCTGTGTGTATGTCTGCAGGCCAGAAGAGGGCACCAGACCTCATTACAGACGGTTGTGAGCCACCATGTGGTTGCCGGGAATTGAACTCAGGACTTTTGGAAGAGCAGGCAATGCTCTTAATCACTGAGCCATCTCTCCAGCCCTGTTTTTTTTCCTTTTTCAAAAATGTATCTGATATTTACAACAATGTTGTTTCATCTGTTTATTGCCAGGAGAATTCTGGGGGCTCCTTGGGCTTCTTTCCATTTATCCTATTTCTTTCATTTCATTTCAAGCTCTTAGTGTTTCTGTTGTGATAAAATCCTCTGGTTGAAGCTGGGTATGGTGATGCACAGCTCTATACCCAGTGCTCAGCTCTCTGTGAGTTCAAGACCACCCTGGTCTACACAGTGAGTTCCAGGATAACCAGGGAGAGTTTGTAGAGAGACCCTGTCACAACAGACAAAATCACTAACAACCACAGCTGATGTGGAGCTCTCCTCTGCATGCCATGAATATGTTTTATTACCATTTAGTTAATTAAGAAGCTTCTTTGGCCTATGGCAGGGCAGAATATAGC
This sequence comes from Microtus ochrogaster, assembly GCF_000317375.1. NCBI lineage: Eukaryota > Metazoa > Chordata > Mammalia > Rodentia > Cricetidae > Microtus > Microtus ochrogaster. The sequence continues at coordinate 6,645,227 of NW_004949102.1, read as the reverse complement.
TGGGTGGGAAAACTAAACTGAATGCAGGGAAATAAAGGGCAGAGTCAGGCAGATGCTATGTAGCCGCCAAAGGAGAAAGATGCCAGGACATTACTGGCAAGCCACAGCCTTGTGGTGCTATATAGATTAATAGAAATTGGTTAATTTAAGATGTAAGAGCTAGCTAGAAATATGCCTGAGCCATTGGACAAACAGTGTTGTAATTAACATAGTTTCTGTGTGATTTTTCAGGTCTGGGTGGCTGGGAAATGAAAACATAGTCTCTGGTTACATAACAAAACCACCACCACCACCACCACCACCACCACCAC
>NW_004949102.1:6640990-6643967 GCF_000317375.1 Microtus ochrogaster | reverse complement strand
GAACTCACAGAGATCCGCCTGCCTCTGCCTCCCGAGTGCTGGGATTAAAGGCGTGCGCCACCATCGCCCGGCTGCATTCAGGCCTTTTGATCTTTCTGAGGTTGGCCAAGCATTCCTTTTGTGTTTTGCTCTTTTGAACAAACTTTTCTTATAGGCTTATTTCTTTCTCTTTAAAACATGTAATATTTTATGTGAATGAGTGCTTTGCCTGCATCTTTGTCTGTGCACTCAGTGCATGGGCAGGTGTCGCGGAGGCCAGAAGAGTGTGCTGGATTCCCTGGAAGTGGAGTTATGATGGTTGCCCTGTGTGTGGGAACAGAGCTGGGAATGAAGCACAGGTCCTCTTCAAGAAGGTGCTCTTAGCCACTGGGCCAATGCTCCAGCTCCCCAAGAGGTCTCCAGATCTTAGCATCTTTGGTCATCTAGATAGGCCGAGAACTTCCCACATGACCCAGGTCTTCGGTCCTCTTCACTTGACAGTTCTTTCTGCCGCTGTTTTTCTCTCAATTGCATTCAGCTATAAACACTGAAAAGAGCCTGTGCTGGGCTGTCAATGCTTGACCCGGAATCTCAGCTAAATACCCGGCCTTATGTTGCCATGTGACCACAGAATGTGATTCTACTCAGCTCCTTGCCACTGCATGGCTTCCCTTCCAGCTCCCAACAATGTGCCCGTCCTTTCCCATCAGCAGTGTCTGTAGAGTCCGTACTTCTCCTCACAACTTGCTATGCCTAGCATGTGTGCTCTGCAGTGTACAGCCTTTCTCCACATGCTCCTTGTTTCCTCACTGGCTGACTCATGAACATCAGTCTTTCTCCCAATACAGCACTCAAGGGAATCTGGATTCCTTCTGGTATACTTTTCTTTAACCAGTTCCACATTTTGGGGGCATTTTCCACAGCAGGTATCAAAACTATTGTGAATTTGCCCAAAACCGCCCCAAGGCTAGGACTGTAGGCATTCGCTCAGGCAGCAGGAGAACTCTTTGGGTATCTTCCTGATCAGTTCCTCTTCTGTTGCTGTGATAGAGCACCAAGACCAAGGCAACTTATGAAAGAAAGCTTAAGGTGAGAGTTAGATTTCATGGCCACCCCGATGGAGAGCTTGGCAGCAGGCAGGCATGGCGGCAAGAACAGCTGAAAGCTTACATCTGGATCCAAAAGTTGGAGGCAGGGAGAGAGACTGAAAATGGTGGGAGTCTTTTGAAACCTCGCAATCACTCTCAGGGACACACCTCTACCGGCAAGAGCATACCTCCTGACCCTTCCCAAAGAGTTCCACCAACTAGAGTCTATGGAGACCGTTCTTGTTCAAACCACCATGCTCCCCCTTCATGAGGATTTACAGGGAGTCAATGGCTGCTGGGGGAAGGGACAGTCTTTTCCAGTAGTGTAGTCAACACTATGTTACTACACTGCTATAAATAAATCTTCACGCACATGACCACATGTAACACTGATAAAACACATTGGCTCCCCAAAATGGACTATTTTGATACGATTTTTAAAAAAGTGTGTGTGTGTGTGTGTGTATACACTTGTACCGCAGTGCAGATGTTCAGACCAGAACTAACTTGCAGGAGTTAGCTCTTTCCTTTTGACCATATTGGTTCCAGCAATCAAACTCAGGGCTGTCCTAGAGCTTACTATGTAGACTAACCTGGCCTCAAACTCATGGATATTCACCTGCCTCGCCACTGCTTGCAAGCCTGAAATAACGTGAACATCAAAGCTGGAGACAGGGAGTTATGGAAAGCTGGCCTCGGATACTCATGGACAGCGCTGCAATAGAGTGAAACCAGGAGTCAGCTGGTGACAAGCTGAGAAATGAACTGGGACTGGACGATGGGGAAGGAGACCCCTGTCCTCAGAAGTGTGACCTCAGAAGAGGTAGCAATGGGCAGCTGCAGAGAGGCAAGGTCACCAGGTCACCAGAGGTGGCGCAGGCCTCTAATCCCAGCACTCAGGAGGCAGAGGCAGGAAGATCTCCATGAGTTGGAAGTGAGCCTGGTCTACAGAGTGAGTTCCAGGACAGCCAGGGCTATACAGAGAAATCCTGTCTCAAAAAACAAAAAAAAAAAAATAAAAAATAAAGAATAACTAGGAGAGGCAAGGTCAGGGGTCATTTTCTTTCTTTTTCTTCTTTACTTCCCTTCCTCTCCTCCTTTCTTCCTTTCCCCTTATGATGGGCACTGGGGTCAGGACATATGTGTGCTAACACCTGCTCTACCTTATCTAGGATTTTTCCATTCCCTTCCCTTCCTCCTCCCTCTCCTCCTCTTCCTCTGGCTTCTCTTCTTCATCCTCCCCTCCATGCCCTTCCTTCTTTGTTTTGATTTCTGAGACAGGGTCTCACTCTGTTGCTCAGGTTGGCACTTACTATGTTGCCAGGGCTGCCCTGGAACTTGCGAGTAATCCTCCTGCCTCAGTCTTCAAATGCTGGGATTTCTGTTGAATGTCACTGAAATCTCTCTTTGTCCCTCTGTCTCCCTGTCTCTTTATCTCCCCCAACCCCCGCTGGTTTTCTTGAGACAGGAGACAGGGTCACACGTCTCTGAGAATGGCCTCAAATTTTTATGGCTGAGTTTGACCTTGAAGTCCTGCTTTCTCTACTTTCACCCCCCCCCCCCACGTGCTGGCGTTAAAAGTGTACACCACCATACCCAGCATTTCTTCTAGATTTTTTTTTTATTACTCTTGCTGTTGTTTTGAAATATAGCCCCGAACAGGCTAGGACTCACTACACAGCCCAAGCTGGCTCTCTGAGCAGCTCTCCTGACTCAGCCTCTGAGGGATGGGATTGCAGTGCAAACCGCCACACTTGGGGCTTGTTTTCTTCCTTCCTTCCTTCCTTCCCTTTTTCCTTCCTTCCTTCCCTTTTTCCTTCCTTCCTTCCTTCCCTTTTTCCTTCCTTCCTTCCATTTTTCCTTCCTTCCTTCCTTCCTTCCTTCCTTCCTTCCTTCCTTCCTTCCTTCCT